>NC_084971.1:26607387-26714887 GCF_963691925.1 Scomber scombrus
GGCATTGCCTTTTAGAGAATATAAACTGTACCTGAATATGAATATGAACAGCATCAGCAACATGCAGAAAGTGGCCACATTGTCCATAGTCTTCATTAGCACCACCAGCTGCCTCCTCAGGGCGGGAAGGAACCGCACCAGCTTCAAAACTCTCAACAGACGGAAGGTACGCAGCACCGAAAAGCCTCCCTCCGCCTCACCAACTATCTCCCATACACTAAAACACAAGAAGATGACAAGCAGATTATAAACATGACATTAAATTCACATTAAATGAACAGAGGAATCAATATCTACTTAACTTTAGCTGTAATTCTTTTGAAGTTGGCATTAGTATCACCCACAAAAAGCCTCCTTTTCCAGGTAGTGCTAAATTCTTGTTCTGTTTACAACTCACCAGCCAATAAAGAAGGTGAGAGCTGTGTAGACTGGCACAGTAAACAAGCACAAGCCTTCAAGCACAGATACATGATTTAGTTTGTAGTACCACATAATGAAGTGAATACAGGCTCTCTGGACTAGGAGTAAAAACAATTTGGCTCCACTGCCAGAATCAGCATCACTGTGACACTTTGGGAACCTTGGATGAAATTGCAGTGCTGACCGCAGTGATCACAAGCAATTTTTATGATGACAAGAGGAATATTTAATGACAGAGTTTCCATTATGAGGTAAACACACAGACAAAGACCCTCTTAGTGCCCCACCTGATGATGACAATGATGCTGTCAAAGCCGTTGTAGGGGTTCTTGATGTAGCCAAAGAGCCCGAGAGCAAGGACCTTCAGCAGCATCTCAAGGCCGAAAAGACTAGTGAACACCATGTTACTGATCTCCAAAATATCCGTCAGCTCCTGCGGCTGTAGAGGTGCAGTGTTTGCGAAGAGAAAAGAGAGACAGATTGACGTACAGAGACGGACAGTTGCAGAAAAAAAAGAACAAATAAACAGAGACAGACAGACAGACTGTCAGTGTGGCGTGCAGTAGAATAAACACGTTAGGAATTTCTAAAAATGCTAGTCAAAGCTACACTGTGGGTCTATATGGAGTTAGACGTGCAGAGACGAGCTGTTCCAGGATGTGAATGCAGATAAATTTTTACTCACACAGTCCAAGTACAATGAGCACTTTTATTATTCATTTTATTAATATTACCTAAAACCCCTCTCCAGACATGTATTGAGATGTATGAGAATATCCTGCTTAAAACAATGATGTGTGTCTAAAATCACTTTAAAATCCTTAAAATCACATCCACTCTTCCCTCATTAAAAATTCTATAATCTATAAATATGCAAATATATTCATGGTGGTGTGCAGCCTTGCAGCAGCTTCTCTGGCTCCTGGTTATGGTGTAAAGAGTATTAGGAACCATTCTCTTAACGTAAGTGTGCAGATAACTCGACCAGTGCAAGTAGGCCAAGAAGTTACAACCCAACCAAACTTCTGAACAATATCAATAATTCGCCCACCTCACGTCCACTAAAGGTTAGAGTACCACTCAACAGACTGCAGATCCTGAGGATACAATGCCCTGTGGCAGAAGAGCCAAACTTAAAGCTAATGCGACTGGGCCAACCATTCAGTCGCTCTTTCTGGTCATTATTCCCCTACTGTATAACGAAATAGATCTGATCCCATTTAACTGTCGTGTTTTTCTCCTGATGGAAATTTGGCTCATCAGTAAAATGCCAGACTCGGTTTTTCAACTTGACTGATTGCTTCACTTCCACGTTAATCAGCTATCAGGGAAAACGCAAATGAATTTTAAGTAGGAAATCCTGCTTGACTGAATCTCTGTTTTTGACACAGTCTTAGGTACACTGCAGTTTCAAAGCCGAAATGCTTAGCCATGGTGTTGACTGCTTATTTCGCTCCTGATATATCTTGTACCATATGAAAAACACGACATGAAAATATTAACAAGTTTAAAAAGTTGATTTTCATTTGAGGTGGTCTTTAAAGCAGCTGTTCTCAAACTGTGAGGCAAGCTTTTCCTGGGGCAGTTAAGGTATTGCATTAATAATGCATTAAAGATGGGCGTGAATGAAAAGAAAATTATGGAGCACATCTGAAGATGAATAAATCTGATTGATGTCAAACAAGAATGCTCTTGCTCTATTTTATGGAGACCCTAAGGGGACCTGGGCAAAAAAAATAAAATATCTATAATTTTTCAGTAACCATGTAGATTCCCAATATGTGGTCAGTTTATCCAAATAATACCTGTTTGTAACATTGACATTGTCAGAGATGTGAGGAGCCGCTGGACGAGTGAGACCAGCCAGAATAGCATTTCAAGCACTTGATATATATACTTTTTCTTTTTTTTTTGCCCATGTCTCCTTAGGGGCTCCATAAACTTCTGAGCAAGGTTAACTTTGAAATATGTAAACTTCTACATAACACTATTAAAACCTGAAGAGTTCGGTTTAGAAACTGCTCTATGTGTAAAGTGCCTTGAGATAACTTTGTTGTGATTTGGCGCTATACAAATAAAGATTGATTGATTGATTGATTGATATTTAAAAAAACAACATTGAACTTGTTTTCTCAATTTAAAAAATATATATATTGTGCTTTTTTTCCTTTACTTATATAGTAACTGGTAGAGAGGCTGACAGGAAACAGAGAGAGAGAGGGGAATGATCTGCAGCATAGGTAACTGGCCGGTTTTCTTAATTTAACCATTATAATTCTTATTAATTAATTATTCTCAAACTAAATTAGTTTATATGAGGGGTGAGAGGCATGAAATGTTTTCTGAATCCAAAGGTGGGTATGACAGAAAAAGTCTGAGGATCGCTGACTTAAGGCCCCACTGTGCTCAAATGCCTCAATCCATAACGGTGCTCCTAGATCCCTGATTGGGAGCTTTGGTCACCAAAGACAGCCTGAGGCAACATTTTAACAGTGGCATAAACTTAGGACCAAATTCTTACAATATGACTGCTGCTAAGACCCCATGCCAATAAACAAACCAACCTGAATACAAAATGAAATGACATAGAATATAATGACCGGTGTGACATTTCTTAAGTGCAGAATTTTGAATACAGTTTAGGGGGGGGACACATTTCTTCTCCTTCGTACATCCATGGCACACAAAAACCAAAACTATGGGGGCGAAACACAAAAGAAACTTGTGTGACTTTTGCTGCATTTTTTAAAATATATCAGCAGCACAGACAAGCTGATGATGTGTCTCTGCTTTCATTTACTTTTTCTGTTTACATCATGGCACGACAATTCACCATGCAGTCCACAATCTGTCAGCCTCAAATTAAAATCGAACAGTCTAACACAGATTGTGACCAAGATTTTCTTTTATAAGCTTCTTCTTGCACACAATGGTTGCACAGTCTAAAAGCTCCTTTATTCTAAAGGAGAATTGTCTATTTTCTGTTTAACCAAAGTCTAGTGTCATAGAGCTATTTGTCAAAGAAAAACAACATTATTACAAACATACAACAACATAAAAGAGCTCTACCATTTGATTGGGTGACATTTATTTATGACAGTGAACACAGCTACTGCCATTTAGGTATCTCAGCCTGTCAAACTAGCAGAGCAGCGTAAACAAGGTACAGTGTCTCTGAGCATGCTCAGTGGCATCTGCCCAACACAGCGATACTCTCCAGAGATCAAAAAAGAAGTCTCTGAGGTGTTAAACACTGACACTGGTCACGTTTATGAAATAAGGGAATATGTCACCCAGTGTATTGGTATATTATGTCAGTATTTCCCCCAAACTTTTGAGAGACTGTGGTGGTTGGACATCAGTCCGACCCTCTAGGGGGGTCCGGGGGCACATTTTTGATTCAAATGCATCATTCTGGTCCACTCTGAGAACATCTTTATGTTATCTTTAAGTTATTATCTATAAAAAAAAAAAAAAAGTGTGCTCTGGTTGCATAGATATGACACAGCAAAAAGCACAGGAAAGATATTTTACCAGTTCATACTGTAAATGTTCCAAACAAGCCATCAACAAAAGACTAATGTCCATATTTCAGCTCTGAAACAAAGACAGCAAGCAGTGATTATCCAAGTTCAACTAGTTCACTGGGGGCAGAGTAGCTCTGTTGCAGGGCGAGATGCTTTGCTGAACATTTTGGACAGTGTACAGACATATTTGGCTCACTATGAAACTGTGGTGGCACAAATTAGACTACGGTAGGCCACCACAGTCTATATAATTAATGGGAAACATATATATATATTTATATGTATACCCGATAGTTCTTGGATGACAATGGATTTTTATGGCAAAAAGACAAAAAAATGGCCACACTAGGCTTTGATTACACATCCACATATTATTGTATTCATTCATATTTGTTCACTGTTGGTTTTGATCTCTTCGAGGGATTTGTTGATGATTTTAAAAAAAGGGATAAAATAGAGCCAGCTTTGTCATCATTTATTTAGTCATTCAAGAAGTTAAGGCCATCCAGAGCTGTCATTGTTCAGTAAATGGGCCAAATGCAATCTTCACTCGTCTCCCACAGTCTTTCCCTGCCTTTCAGCCAATCACAAAGTCAGATCTGTCCCCCTCCTCCTCCTCCTCCTCCTCCTCCTCCTCCTCCTCCTCCTCCTCCTCCTCCTCCTCCTCACTGCTTAATTCAAACTCACTCTACCCCGTCTCTACCCTGCTCACTCTCTCTCTCCTGTCCCAGGGTCACGCTTTAATTAACACTTCAGGTCTTATGAGTTTCTCCATCTCCTGATACATGCGTGCACACACCCACACGGTCACACGCGCACACACACACATTTCATGATCACATGTGCTTGGTGGTGTACGTGTTGATTGGAGGGTACGTTTATTGACTCCACCACACACACACACAGTGATTAGCACATCCATTTTCAATCAAACTGTGGTCACATCTAATCTGCAACTGGCAAGCACATATAAGGCACTTTCTTAAACTAGCACACACACACACAAACATACCTGTTCGTGGTACTCTATGCCCATCGAGAGTGTGTTAATAAGGATGGCAATCATGATTCCCCTGCTGAAGTATCTGCTGCCAACAATGAGTTCCAGTTTAGTTTTGATTCCCGCCCAGCAGCGCACCCACAGCCTCTTCTTTGGCTCAGACACCTGTGCATCACCACGGCAGGGGCTGCTACAGTGGCATGGGCTGCTACTAAGACACTGGCAGTTACTATGGCATGAGTTGCTGTACCCATGTTGCTGGTCTTCGGGCTGATCATTAACATTTTCGCCATCAGTAAGTTGGTTGAAGTAGATGCAGTAAGGGCATACTGAGGACTCTGCTGGGACTTCGCCTGGCAACGGTAGCGCAGGATGCCCAGCGCAACCACCTGAGCAGATACAGAGAGGACATGATATAGACACAGACCACACAAATCACACACAAACAATACATAGTAAATAGTTGATTCTGTATGTTGAAGTAAAGTAGACGTTCTGCCACTCAATATATTCCTGTATTTGGTAAAGAAGAGCACCTTCGTTTCATTTCTGGTAGAAAAAAAAACAATAACATGGAAGCTACTGTGCAGTTCGGATGCTTTGTGCAGATGGAGGGTTCTTTTATTAGAACAGGGATGAGTGTGTGTGTGTGTGTGTTATGTGTGTGTGAAGTGTTGTCTGTCGTAGGCTACTTTTGGGGACAAATTTCAGACTTAGGAGCAGTTATTTGGGGATGGTTTGCTCAATTGGGGAAAAAAGCCTTGTGCCTAATTGGGAAATAAATGATTTTTGGTTGAGTGCTCAAGGTTATGGTTAGGGTAAGTGTCCAGAAAATGAATTTACGTCTATGTAATGTCCCCAAAAGTAAACGTGGTTTGATTTGTATGTGTGCATGTGTGTGTATGTGTGCGTGCGTGTGTGTGTGTGTGTGTGTGTGTGTGTGTGTGTGTGTGTGTGTGTGTTTGTGTGTGTGTGTGTGTGTGTGCGAGGGCGTCTTTGTGTGTGTGTATGTGTGTGTGTGTTCAGGGGGGAAAGAAGGGTGGAGTGAAGCGGGAGTAAGATTTGACCGGAATTCATTAGCAAGCAGCTCGGGAGAAATGCTCCAATGACATAACAGCAAACACTAATCTAGTACGAGCAGTTCACTTGTCATCACAATTACAACAAATTCATGTTTCACTGAAGACTGATATAGTAAATCCAATCTAGTCGTTCTGTGGTGTGTGTCCATAGATAATGTGGGCTGCAAGGAAACTTTCAGCCAGCAGTCTTGCTGAAAATGACTCTGCGCTACATACACAGAAAATACACTTATCTAGAGCTGTGAATTTCAGCCGTTTTGGTCCGGAGCCTCAGTGCATGTAAGCACATAATGCATCATTTCTATTCATTTTTTTGTGCATGGGAAGTGTCCCAGCCACAATTATAAATCATTATTGAACTGTATTAAAATTCCATAGCTGTTTTATCTACAACATAACTGCTTTTACACATCAGTATGAGTTTAATCATCATGGGGAGTACTATTCAGCATGTGAAAAGAGCTTGAAATTGTTCTGTGGCTCTGGATGGAGCAACAGAAAATACGGTCTAAGAAAATAGTTGAATTATGGGATTTTTTTTTTTAGCCTTACTCATACTAGTGCCTAGTAAAAGTCAGGAGATCTTGACCTCTGCTGCTTTACTTTTTCCTTCCATTCTTTTTTAATTGACCTCTTGTGAGTTCCCTAAGTTTATAAGGGTGCAGTTTTAAGGAGAGCCCCCTTAAAGCCTTCTCAAAATCTGAAAAAAAGAGTGCTTGGGTTGGCACTGGCAAATTTACAGTGATGTTGATTAAGTGCAGTTTGTAAAAGTAAGTAAATACCTACAATCCTCGAAGGGCCTTTGGAGGCTATACAGAGATTTTTAAATTAAATTAAATGGACAGCTTCCAGTATTTTCGTCAACTTAAACAAATAGATGACTGGTTTATCTAGTGTAACGGCACACTGCCTCTGGGAAGACATTTCACTGTCAATTTTTAAATGTCATTTTTAATGCTTTAAAGCACCTCCAGGAACATTAAAGTAATCTCTATTGTATCAGGGGATGGCATAAGTCTCAGTAGTTGATATCTCAAAGCTTTGCTGAATGAATATTGAAATTATCTGCATAGTAAGATACTACTGGGGGAAAAATATGGTATTTTGTAAATTGGATAGAGTTAACCACAAAGATTGAAAACAAGTTAAAAGAGATAAAGTAAAGCTACCCAAACAACACAGAAAAACAAAAACATAAGATGCAGCAGAGGTGTGTTGTCTTTTTTCTTCACAGGAAGCAGCTCTGCTAATGTTGCTGCAGTATGGCGGGAGTAATGCTGGTCTTTGCCAACCGCATCTAACACCATATGTCTATAGGTTGAGAAGTTTTGACCCCAACGGGACTCACACTCACACACACACCCTCCTTTGTTCTCACCATGCTCCAGCACCAGCTGTGGCAGTCTGTTGATGGTCTCCGTGGCAACCAGCTTCTTCTGGTCCCGACCCTTTGCATCCATGTGACGGAAGAGGGGTGATATGATGGGATAATTAAAACCGTTCTCCCCATTGCTGACAGGACGCTCAGAGTGAAGCTGATGTTGCTGGTGATGATGATGATGATGGTGACGATGATGGTAAAGTTGATGAAGGTGAGAGAGGTCATTGGGGGCATGGCCTGAATGTCGGTGGGCAAGTCCATTCATCTCCCCGACCCCACTCCCCCGGGCAGAACCAGCACCTCTGTCTTTCCGGCACACACACGTGCAATGAAAGTGTGGGCGTTTCCGAGCGTAAAACCGGGACAGACGTCGCCACGCCTTGCGGCCCAGGTGAGCCAGGTAGCGGATGATCTCCTCGTAGCAGCTTCCCGGTTGGCTGTCGCTGGCCAGTGTGGAAGCTGATTGGTGGAGCTGGCGAGCGCGCTGTTCCGATTTCATTAAGGCGTGTTCTCTCTGCTTTGTCTCTGAAAACTGGGTCGCTATGACGACCAGGCACAGGTTGATCATGAAGAAGGAGCCCACCTAGTCACAAAAAAACACAGTACAGTACATTTCACCTGGATGATATGTTGTGTGTGTGTACGTGTGTGTTTGTGTGTGTGTTTGTGTGTGTGTGCAAATACTTACTATTATGAGGAAGATGAAGTAGATGAAGTTGTAGAAAGAATGTGCATCCATGACGTAGTACATGATGTCTACCCAACCTTCTAGAGTAATAACCTGAACACACACACACAGCAATCACAATACTGTGTGGTGGGCAGCGTGCATATCAGTAACAACGAAGCATAAAAATCCTTCAAATATTTACCTGAAAAATGGCAATCCATGCATATCCAATATTATCAAAGTTAATAGCTCCTTTGTGCGGATTTATCTCCCCAGCTCGACACTCATTGTAATACTGGAACCAGTTCACACATGACACTGGCTCATCTACACTAAGTCCCATCTCTGGACGGGCCTCCTCAGGACCCAGGAAGCAGGAAGTCCCGTCTACACGGCGGCGAGGCACATCAGAACATCGAAGCATCCCGTTGTCTCTTTCCATCGAGCAAATGAAGGGGTGGTCATCGGAGGCATCTGGGCGATAGTAGCCACTCAGGAAGGAAATGTTATATCTCCTGGAAAAAAAAGGTAGAATGAACAATCACTGTATTCTTTTTCTTTTATTATTTATTTTACATGTAAAAAACAAATACTATTGAACCCAATGGAGGAGCAAAACAAAACAATTAACAAAGGATTATTGAAGGATAAGGGAGGCTTTATTGTATTGTATGTTTCTTAGTGTCAACAAATCCCACATAAAGATCAAAACCAAAAATGCATTAATCTGTTTCTCAGTATTTAATTTACTTCCCTACAATGCCAATGGCACTCAGCCCATTGGTTTTCTAATAAATGTGCAATTATTTAAAAATATAGTTTTCCTCAAACTGTTTTTATTTTTTATTTTACTTAAACAGGAGTAAATAGTGCATTTGTTGGAGACTATTAGCTACGGATTAGTACACATTCAGTGCTCTAGTGAGTACAGCAGGAGGATGGTTTATGTGGGGTTGACTAAAAATAAACTACAATGCCCATGTTCATTTAAATAAAGGAATATGTCACCCAGTGCAATAGTGTGGCTAATTTTTGTAATGTTTTTGGAGAGCACTGAAAGTCACACACAGGAATAAGCTATATCGGGCTTTGGCTACATAAACAACATTTTTTAGGAGGATCAATTCACTGTTGCATTGTTTATTTAATGGGATATGATAGCAGAAAGAAAAATACAGAATATCCCTAACTAGTCATGCTTTAAACTGCCAAAAAAGAAAAAAGAAATGGGCGTAAACACAAAGAATGAGTTTCTTGACAAATTCAGGTAAAGTCTGAGCGACTGTCAGGAGGATAAATCAGTTTATTGACGTTCTGTTTGAGGAAAAGGTCTTCTGTTGTGGAAAAACAAAAAGACAATATGAAATACACACGGCTGTTAAAGGAGGAAATGAGGAAACTGAGACAGAAATACAGATGAAGGAAAAAGAAGAACAGAAAGAGGGTGTGTGGAATGGAGAGATAAGCAATCAATCATGTGTAGTGTAAAAAGGGGTCACAAAGGAACGGTCCTCCCTCACTTCTTATTAGGAAAGGTCATTTTGTTGTTTATGAGGCAGAACATATCCAAATTGCTGGACTGAAACAAAAATTTGAAAAAAGGCCTCTTACTAAAGACTAAAGTGACCACATGTGATCACTATAAAGCGAGAGCCAACAACCATATGATATCGCCTTTTCCTGATTCAGCTGTTCTTTGTTAGAAATGTGATCATAGACTCCTGAATCAAAAGAATGAAAAGGTTCTTGTTTTTCAAGCCCGTTGGCTGCTTCTGGTCTGTGCTAATAGTACTGTTTTTATCATATGCTGTGTTGAAGTCAAAGTGAACAGCATGAGTGTAAATTTCGCAATATTTAGTTACAGCTAACTGTACATTGATTGCATCATTCCATACAGAACAAAAGCTCTTTACACTCACTACTACATTCACATATACCACCGCCACACCGCTGTCAGTGAATATTATATAGGAGGGACAGCTGAGCAGATGTGAGGCCAGGAGGTGACACATGATGTTATCTGATATTATGTGACCATGTTTGTGAACATGTGAGCAGCAGTAAGAGGGAGAGGGGTGCTGTAACAGCGTCCATCAGACAGTAATCAACATGACATGAACGATCATGTGGGATAGAAAAGCAGTGACAGTGAAATTCTGAAGGTTTGTGTTGAGGCGGCCACTGAGAGTCACTGGATACCTGCACACGAAATTCACTTAGCCTCCTCAAATCCCTTGAGTTGTTAAATCTAATTCAGGGGGTTTTAGAAGGAAAGACATTTACAGATTTACTGCCTCCCAGACGAAGCTGATTAGAGAGCAAACAGATCAGACTATCGGTGATATTGATCTCTCTTTGAAATAATAGCTGGGTGAAAGAAGCTAATCAGTCGAGAGCAAACTTTTGACACAGGTTTCAGAATAATGAGGCCAGTGCATCCCTTGTTGTGACATCTGCAGGTTACTATAGTAACTCACATCTTGACATCCTCTCCCATGAAACAGCGGTTCCTCAATAGCCCCGCCCAAAGCTGCACACCAACGATACCGAAGATGAAGAAGACAAAGAAGCACAGTGCCAGCACGTTGCCCAGCATGGGAAGTGTATCCAGGAGGAGGGTCACCAGGATACGCATACCTACCAGCACACACACAAACACACACACAAACACACACTATAAGCAACTGCACACAAGACACAAAAGATCTATAACATGGGTGTCAAACATACAACCCGTGGCCCAGAACCGGCCCTCCAAATGGTACAATTCAGCCACCTGAATACATCTGCTTCAAAAGGTTTTTCCAACCTTACCAGAACAAAAAAACAAAGAATACATATTGTGATCATATTTAAGCAATACTTTAAACATTGTGCAAAATGTTGTCAACCAGGAACTTCTGTGAAAATAATCTGTAAAGACATAATATCTTTGAAATCTCACCCACTTTTCTTAAGATATCTCAGGCTGTTCATCTGTTTTGTAAATAGATGGTTTATTATAGTAAAGTTATAATATAGATTATTTATAGGTTACTATGCATTGGTTTTACTGGTCTGGCCCACTTGAGATTGAATTGGGCTGTATGTGGCCCTGAGGCTAAAATGAGTTTGACACCGCTGATCTAAAACCTGAACATAGCTTCAGAAAAATGACAGTCACAGAAAGTCTTGGTCAGACTGGAGGGATCTCTTAATGTATTCTGCTCAAAACTGGAGCAGTGCAATTAATTGAATGGAAAATAATTAGAGTTCAAACACTAATAATTGGCCCCCACTCTACCCTGCTGAAGAGGAGAAATACAACATCTTCTCCTCCTTACTCCTTCTTGACATTTGGCTATTTCAAACAGACTTTCTAAATTTTGCAAGGACCCAATCTGAGTTGTGCCAAGGTCACAGATTACAGTAAAAAGAAATGTAAAGTTGGCCAGCCAGTTTGAGCGCTGACCCGTTAAGAACAACACGAGCATCATGATGATTTCCATGACTGTTGTTCACTGTGCCCTGATTTGTTTACACATGCCATCAAAAGGAGAGCTGCAGCTGTTATTAGCTGTGCAGCTTTGAAATTAAATTAAAGAAATGAAGTGGAATTTACAGTGCAGTCAGGACAGTGACACATTTTTCATTGTCTTGGCTGTGAGTAATGAGGTTGCTGAGCTGAGGATGTTTCCACACCAGATGAATAGTGTAGGACTTGTAGTTCTTATACACATGTTTTATGAATTATAATGGACAGAAAAATTAATTGGACCAGTTAATATAACACTTAAATTAGTCTGGCACAGTCATAACATGTAATATTTGGTTAGAAATAATTTCCAGTTTTTGTAATGTATGATCTACAGACATAAGCAAATATTATGTATCTTCCTAGTTGATGCTCTTCCAGGACTTTAATGTAGCTACGTTAATTTCCTGCCTGGTTCGGTGGATTTTCGCTTCGACTGATCTTCAGCAAGTCAAACGATGCTCATAGTTGGATGGAGGTTAGTAAACTGACTTGGCCACTCAAGAACATCAACAACAGTTTGACCATAAAGATCTCCTTTGTCGACATCTCTCTTCTTCTTCTTCTTCTCTCTTTGTTTACAATTATTGATCTGCTGCATTGTCTTAAAGTCAGGTGAGTGTTATACGGTTCACCCAATTTGGATGTGAACACACTTTGAAACTTTTAAAGTTGAAAGTCAGCACTTTAACCTCACACTCACTATTTCATTAAAAATCCAATGCACTGCAGCACAGAGCCAAAACAATACACGACCATGAATAATACTTTCTAATACTGTAGTGTATGTCGGAGGAAAAAGGAGAAAAACTCACTGGGAATTCTGTTGATGGCTCTCAGTGGGCGGAGAACCCGAACAGTCCGGATAGCTGATAGGCTGACGTTGTGTCCATCGAGTGAGTACTCCAGCATTCTGCGGAGAGGGAAAGCCACCGCTGTGTCACTGGCATCTTGATGAGCCTGACCTTGGCAAACCCAGTTCGTCTACAGGGAATCCAACAGTACGCAGTGCACTATCTCTGGGATACATAGCCTTTTAACTACCAATCACCGAGGTCTCTGTCTCTTAGGACGAATGATGCGATTGTCATTCTGTAAAGCTGTCACACACACACACACTTCCATGTCTAAGCACGCGCACACACACGCTTGACATTTAACTGGCATTAAACAAGTGTCTAAGCTTTACACAAAACACACACATACACACACACTTTTGGCTCATATTTAATGTCAGATGCGTGTGTGTATGTGTGCATGTGTGTGTGTGTGTGTGTGTATGTGTGCATGTGTGCGTGTGTGTGTGTATGTGTGCATGTCAAACACTCACCCAACTATAACAATGAAGCAGTCCAATCTGTTCCATGTGTCGCCAAGGTAACCGTTCCGACCTATGACCCCAAGAGCCACCATCTTCACCACCATTTCCCCGGCAAAAAACACAAAGATCCCATCATCCAGAGCCTGCACGCACACACATGCACATAAATACATACATACATACACACACACACACACACACACAAACACACAGGCATACCCAGAGGATTAGTGTAAACTGATTAATTGGGGAAAAAATTAAAGCAAAAAGTTTTCAGACCCTTGATAATAAAAGTCTCACAGCTGAATATAATTAGTTTGTAATTTCAGATTGCATGTGTGTGTACAGTATGTATGTGTGGGTGTGTGTGTGTGTGTGTGCGTGTGTGTGCATGCTTTACCTGCAGCAGGAAGGGGGTCTGGTCACAGGGCTGAAACATGCCCAGAGTCACACAGTTCAGCAGGATGGCCAAAATGCTTACACGCTCAAACCATGTGACACAAGGTTAAGGGTCATAAACACGTCAGTTTGAACATTAATATCAATATAATACTGAATAATATTGAATATCAACACATTCTCAGAAGCTGTGATTTTACATTGAGTCAGATAGTTTGACAGACACAGTTAGTACCATCAGAAACTCTTCAAACAGAAATTGAACTATGGAGATATCTATATTTGGTTAATGTTATTAAAGATGTACATAAACATAACATAAAGCTTAAATATACACGTTCTGGAAATAGGTCTAGTGCTAGCACGAGACTCAAGAGCAAACCACTGCATTTCACTTTGTTTCACCCTCCCCTCACTCTTCTTGCTCCATCCAGCCTTTCAACTACAGCCACGTGATCACATAAACCTGATGTATTGATTCCTCTCCAGGAACTGGAGGTTACAGAGCTCTTCAATTCGACTAATGTAGGTATTGGGACTCAGCTAGCCCATGAGTAAATCATAGCAATGCCTTCTAGCAGCTTATGCCAACTCAGAGCCTTGATACCAGAGGAAGTGCATTCATGTATTGATAGACAGCTGGGAGTTCCCAACGCTGACTTTGGCCTTCTCACTAAAAACTTGATACTTGAAACAGGAATATCTCTGTGAGCCTGAACCTTTGACAACACCCTTCCACACTGAGAATACTTTGGAGCATATTTCACCTAAAAAAAATAAGAAAAAATGATATGCTGGAGCCTTAAAGGAAAAAAAAACAACATAAAGTGTATCAGTAAGTCTCAAGTGCAACTTCAGTTCAATTTGGTGTGGTTTCTACAAATCTGTTGACTTAACTGGAGGGATGAACATCATTCTTTTAAAGCCCTTCAATAAGTTGGTATTCTGATGATAATGGTGTTGGAGAGCTCTGCCTAACATGTCAGTCTAAAAATCCCCTATTTAGATCTTGCAAATGCAAAGGCTATAGCAGACGATTCACATCATTTTCATACTCATCAAACCACTCAGTGACCCCTTGTGCCCTGTATGGAACCATCTGCATTCATTATGTTTCTCAACTCATTTATTCAGGTTTCTCCCTTTGATTTGTCACCAGTCTGCACCTAACCAATGGTAAGTCAGTAGCAACCCAGAAAAAAACCATGAAGAAAATGACTTATTGAAGTTAATGATCCAGGCGTATCTAGCAGTGTACAAAACATGTAACATGGACTGAACTTAGTGTCTGAGCGTGTGAATTTTATGCCTCACCCTTGTAAAATCAAATTTGTAGGCATGGAATTGAAAGTACTAACCTAAAAAACAACTTTTATGACAGTAGGAACTTTCAATAATAAGCTTAAACGCATCAAGCTTAATTTACAAGCACAACTTCCGACGAGACATTTTGACATGTTTAATATTCATGACTACAAAAGCAAGACAGCTAACATGAAACAGTTGGTGAGGCATTTGAAGTCAGTTTAAGTGTAAACTCGCGTATGTGGTGTGTGTTTGTGCATCTGTGTTGCTTGCTAGCTGTCAAACTGGAAGAAGGAGCACAGCTCAGAAGTGAATAAGAGAGAGGTTTTAAAGAGAAAATAGTCTGAAGTAGAAAGTTAAAGGAAAGATTGTGTTGGCTTCACATAAACACACACACACACACACATTTGAGCACAAATGTGAAAACTGCTGAATGGATGACAGGAATGTATTCAAGAACCAAGGACGCATATATAACAAAGCCTGGAGCATGCACATGGACAAATACACATAGACATAAGTGTGCACGCACACACACACACACACACTCACACAAACACACACACACACACACACACACACGGTCACACACAGAGCCCCCTTCGCGGACACTTTGCTCTCGAGAGGGCGGAAAAATTAATGAGAGTACAATCCTTTATCACCCTTGAGACAGAGAGAGAGAGAGAGAGAGAGAAAGAGAAAGAGAGAGAGAGAGAGGGTAATCCAGTGTCCTCCCTTTGCTGTGGTTGCCATGGGAACCCCCATCTCACCGTGGGAACTGACTTCTGAGTTTCACAATCCGCTTGCATCCTGTCTGGACTGGAACACAACACAATTAATACATATATATACACACACACACACACACACACACACACACACACACACACACACACACACACACACACACACACACATATTCATTTCATACGCACACAACAGAAAATGACATCCTCAAGCACAACTTCTGCTGAAGATTTCCTCAATGCTGAAGAGGGTCATTTTCATCCTGCTTCGTCTGTATAGGTTACAGCTTCTTAACTAACGACGTGCGTCCATAACACTCGAGTAGACACACATACGGATAGTTAAACAAGAGAGGGCAGGGTCAAGGTGTGAGTGATGGATGAGATGGGAGAATTTCCACAGTTGGCCCATCATTCAACATCAGCGATGAAACACAGAGGGAATGTCCCCTCCTCTGTCTCTCTGTTTCGCGCTCACCATTGCTTTCCTTTATCTCCTCTCACACTCAACCTTTCTCTCTATCATCTCTCATTTTCCACCACAGCATTTTGCCCTCTCTTGGCCCAATTATTTTTCTCTCAGCTTTGCTCCTCCTGCTCCCTGGCTCTCCTCCTTCCTTTATATTGTGCGGTATAATTTCCCATCTTCATTCCATATCATTTCTCGCATATCATTTGTGCATCTTTCATCCACTCCTGTGCACATATAAATACTGTCCTCTCCATCTAAACCGCTTTCCCTCAGAGCCCTGCCTGTCTCTTTTCCACCATCTCCACATATGACTGCCCTTGGGTAGAGCTCTCTGTTAGAAACCTGAGTCTCAGCCAACAGATAAACTACAACTACACTTAATAATTAACAACGTCAGTGAGATGGAGAGGCCTGGGAGACCTACAGGGTGAAAGATAGAGATATAGATACAGTAAAGAAGAAGCGGAGGAGAAATGAGACTAGGTCGAAACCTAGTGTATGTCTGAACTGTGTATGAAACGCTTAAGGGTTTTAATTTGAAATAACGGATACAGGTAGTGGCAACACGTGGTGACCTAGCCCCCAGGAAGAGTGCCGAGTTTTGACTGAAGCCAATATGACAAAGAGACTTTTTTAAAATCAAGTACACCAAGTTTGGACTTGCGTACTTGCCAGTGTTGCTAGATTTGGCAAGTTTGATTTGTGAGTTCAAACATTCCAGGATGGGAGGATGCATTACGATCATTCTGCAATAGGAACAGTAGTGTATTTGCTGACAGCAGCACCTCGACTTCAACAAGACTACCAGACTGTACAGTGACAAAATAATCTTAACTCAAAGCTCCACTAACAAAAAAAATAACCTCATTGACAGAGAGATGCAGTGAATAATGTTATTCAGTCTGTAATGTAGCTATAATAAAAATCCAAACTGTTATGCAGCTCAATAAAATAAAACTAAATTTAATATAGACTGATCTATTCATTTTAATACATTTATATTAACTGAAATTTGGAGATATAGAACCCCAGCGGCAGAGCTGCTGTTCTATCAAGTAAAAATATGATGCTTCCCTTTCCATTTAGACAGGCTAATGTGGCAGCTACAATTGTTATATTTAATCTGTGAGACCAATATTTATCTTCAAAAAGGAATTATATCATAAATCAAAATGCTACAGAGACATTAGAGCCAGCGGTGAATTGCCAAAGACATGCACAGATCAGTTCATCAGATCATGTTCTCTCCAGGATTACGACGGATGCCGATCATCTCAGGAGTCGGGCTAATCATCCGAAATGATCAGCCGAGATGACCAGCTGATCTCACCTGGCAAGCAGCTGCTCATGTTTCTGAAAACACTGGAGCAAATTTCCAAATAGGTGTCACTGGGATAAACTGACCTCATATTGGAAATCTAAATGGTCACTTTCCCGCCTGAAAAGACACAGAATATTAGTAAGAGCTTTTAGCCAGGCTCAAAATCTTTGCCATAGCTGCTGGTTGGTGCAAAAGGCACTCTGGGATACTTGGCTGGATACTGGGCTGTCCCAAGCTTTGGCCTCCTTCAGTCAAGCAATAGTGTAACCTTATCACTCAGTCTGTCAGTCAGTGAGGGACAAACATTCGTGTTTACAGGGTTGGCCCCATTGTTGCAGCTCAGCCAAAAACATGGAACAAGAGACAAGTGCAATTAGAGATGAGGTGAAGAAAAATTGCTTGATGCTTGATGAAAAAAGAGCACAAAGCTGAAAAGAAGCATGAGAGAGGTTAAGACCCTGATGAGTCGAGCTTTTATGTGTAAACAACTGCAAATGTTACATGGCCTCCACACTTTTGTCTTCTCGCCCTAATTGCCTCATCCTCTCATCTTCCTTTTCCTCCTCCCTCTCCAAGAATCTCTTCCTCCCTCCCCCCCCCCACCTCTCTCCCGTTCTCTCTCCCCCAGTGCCAACACAGGTAATAAAGGTCAGGCAGACATTGTAAATCAAATCAGATCACATCACCCTGATCTTTCTGGCATCATCCTCCACCCTTGGCAAGAATACACACGCTAAGACTGATGTGCAGGAACATTTTCACATGAAACGTTCATTAACTTAAAAGCATCATCCATAGGGACACACAGGCCATCTGGATACATCTGGCCAGATTTTATTGCTTCATGCATGCTTGAGAAGGTTCTAGATATCCCAACGTGCTACAATTTCCAGGTAAAGCACCCTTTTATATAACAGTTAGCTGTTTTACTACTACTTGAAATTCCCAGTAGCTGGTGTATAAACTCCTCCAGTGTGACATTTAGTTTGTTCTTTTTGCTAACTCTTCATCAAGAATACAACTCCAGAGGACGATTTGACCACTTGCCTTCTGACAATGATCTACAGACATCAAATAGATCAAATAAAAAACATATCAACATTTATAACTGCAGACTTGATGGATTCATGTAAAATCCCTTGATATATGAACAATAAAATAATAAACAATTAAAAACAATATATAATTGCAGACAAAATGGCTTATTACAAAGATACATCTGGCTCCTTATTAATGACTCTAACATAAAGATTTTTGTTATTTCCATATCAAATATATGACTGTTGTGTTTTGGCAAGCAACACAAAAAAAAACAACTCTCAGTTAGTCACGAAAAGCTCTATCACGCTGTCTTTCTGTGGAAAATTAGCAATTGAGGGAAACCCCAAGGACTTGTTGGGGGGGTTCATCCAAAGACTTCCTCTCTTGAGTAGGAATTCCCCAAAACACGAACTCCATTTGTTTTGAAGTGTACAAACATAATGTATGGACAAACTAATTGTGTATCTTTTAATCTTACTTTTAAAATAGTTTGCTGTTTTTTGTTTTTTTTTACTTTTTAACTTTATCTTTCTGATTGTGTTTCATACATCTGACGCAGATACAAAAACAAAATAAATACACTGTATAAATTAATGAATTGCTTATTGTACATCTGCAGACCTGATGACTTATTAAAAGTTTCTAAGTGCAGTTACAAATACTGTTAATTCATTAATAGGGTTCTTCTTGATAAATTAAAGAGCTAGCCAGAAGTGTCATGCTGAGGGAAAATCAACACCATCCAAAGAGATGTTTCACAGCATGGCGACCCAAAAAAACTGAGTTCACAACTGGGTTCATAAAAGCCTGAAAGTGTGTTTACCCAGAGGAGGAATATAAACCCAAAGAGGGAAATTCATACTAAAAAAGACTGTACATGTAAGTTAAAAACATACACACTTCAATTTGACTTCATTTGACAGCTAAAGGCCCAATTTAACTTTGAGTAAACCTTGGGATACAGCTTCTAACAAAAATTGAAAACTGTGAATATTAAAGCGTTATAATTGACCTATGCAGTATTTCTAAATGATTCATTAACCATTAATAAAGCAGTGAGTTATGACTTATAAATCACTAAAAAGGTTACCTCACCAGAAAGTGGTACCCATCTACCAAAAAAAAAAGCAGCTTCTGGAACGAGAATCTGCAAATGTGAACGGGTGTATATGAATGAGACAACCTGCTCATGCTCTTTGCTTCTTGGCCCACACTTTCACTTTGGAATCCACACACACAGACTTGATTAAACATAACCTAGTTAAGCTCAATGGCTGTCAATGTGCAGCGTGTGTGTGTGTGTGCGTATGTGTGTTATCATGAGAGAGAGAGAGTGAGAGAGAGAGAGAGAGAGAGAGAGAGAGAGAGAGAGAGAGAGAGAGAGAGAGAGAGAGAGAGAGAGAGAGAGAGAGAGAGAGAGAGAGAGAGAGTCTGAAGAAGTGGAGGTGGGCCAAGTAAGGTGTCTGTCAAGTTGTCAAGACCTCTGACTCCACCCCCTTACAGTATGACAGCTGGTAACCATGGAGACACATTCTTGAATCATGTTAATTGGCTGAAACGATTCTGACAGCTCACCCTACTTTGAGTAAGGCCTCCTCCAATCCATCGTCTCTCTATCACCCCCATAATGAACGTGCACACACACACACACGCGCACACACATACCTCAACCCAATTAAGAGGCAGTTTAGGCAAGAGAAAAAAAAGAAAGATTGAGTAGCGAGGGATGAGAGGAATATGAAAAGAGAGATGGAGCAAATGAAGAAAGGCAGGCAGAGAAAGGTACTTGTATAGGAGTGACAGAATCAGCTTTTCTCATCTTTAAACAAAAGGAAATGCTCTGAATGTTTCATGCACTGCTGAATAAGTTATGTTGTGTGTGTGTGCGTGCGTGCGCTCGCCTCTCCACATGTGTGCATATGTTTCTTTGTGTGTCATATGTTACATTAAAGGAGCGGGGTGACTGCCACATGGTAAGCTCAGCACTTCACAAAGTAGGCACCTTGTTCCACTCTTACAGTATAACTCACATCTCCTCCAGAAGAAACAGGAAATAACAGAAATCAATTGAAGGAATATGAGAGAACGTTATATAATAGCAAAAGCCTATCTTGTTTTTGTTCCAAATAAATTTGTTAGATTTGCTTTAGGGTGGAGAGATGTACAGTATGTTGTAAACATGGTACAAAGGAGGATGAGTGTTTCTAAGATGGGAGGAAATAGAAAGAAGGAGATCGGAAATTAATTTGTAATATGTACTCAGTTCAAAAAAGGCAAAAAGGAAGGAGGGGTCACCTCAGGAAAAATGGGACTTACAGCTCTTGGGGACTGCCTACCCCCCTTTTCCCCCCAGTGCGCTCACATTAATGTCCCTGTCGAACAACGTCCACCCACATTACTTCCCCCATCACTCACAGTAATACACACATACACACACACAGACACTGGTAGTGCTAGTAGCCGTGCTGTGAGCGCATAAAAAAATAAAAAAAGATAGAAAGACAGACAGACACGCGAACGCACACAAAAACAAACAAATACCGCAAGCGGAAGTAACCGGGCCGTCAGGGCAGAGCTACGCTGTTGCCAAGCAACCAGGTGATTCCTCTAAAGAGCCTCTCCATGGGAGATTCCCTCGTTTTGTGAGGGCATTCACTTGCTTATGTGTGAGTGTGTGAGCGCGTGTGTGTGTGGGCGAGTGTTGTGTGTGTGTGTGTGTGTGTGCGTGTGTGTGTGTGTGTGTCTGAGATCATGGGTGTGTGTTTGTAAGTGTGTCCAGTAAGTTAGTGCTGACACAGTGAGCGTACAATGTTCAGGGATGCGACCATGGTAACAGCCCAGCAGGCTACAGAAGAGCTTGGTTCATGGCATTTGTAGTTTTTTTTTTTTTCCTTTTCCTCTTGGTGTACATTTTATTTATTCAGCAATTATGTATTTATATTTTATAGAGTACACAGAGTGCTGACGATGGCAAATACCCACAGATGTGCACAGACAAGAGCACAACTACACACGCACGCACAAACACACGTGCACACATACAATCATAAGCAGTGGAAAATATTCAATTTGGAAAGCCTTGACAAATCCCTGAGGTGTTGCTGACGTTTATGCATGCTTCGGAGTATTCATAGCCACTCACAAACACACACACAAACTCCGGAGCTGATAACTACACACACATACACACACACACACCCGAACCTTCACGTCTACAGCAGAAGTGGAGAGAGGTTGAGACATAGAGTGAGAGACAGGGAGGGGAATGTGAGGTGAGACGATGAAGACAGAAGCAGGGCGAGGTTCGGTGCATGGGTGACGTGAGTTTTTACTATTTGTGACTCCTTCTGCTGTATAAATGGAGGCCGGTAACAATGCTACTGACAGGCAACTGTAACCCTGGAGATTCATTAGGGCTTGTCACTATGGAAACCTCCAATCAGGGAAAAAATGTTAGCCATCCTTGCCTTCAACTAATGGGTCTAAGGAAATACCTGAGGTCCTCCAAACACACACACACACACACACACACACACACACACACACACACACACACACACACACACACACACACAGGCACATACACACACAGGCACGACACTGACCTTCTTCCTGTCTCCCTTGTGTTTAAACGTAAAGTAAACATTGAAGCGCTAAGTGACTTGTAGGTACAACAGCTTTGAGAAAGTACAGAGCTGAAACACAAACAGACAGTGTCTCTCTCATATTATAAACAGAAACACACACACACACACACACACACACACACACACACACACACACACACACACACACACACACACACACACACACATACGCATACACACACGTACATACAAACACACATACAGTATGTTCACAGTGCATTCAGGTGAAGGATATGGGTGGCAGACGGCTCGAAGGCACCAGGAGCGGGGCGGGCTGGTTTGGGTCAGAGCCAAAAGAACCACTGGTGCTAGAGTAGGGTAGGGCAGCTCTTCCTTTTCCTCCTGCTCCCCCTCGTCTCCCTCAACTGACACATGCACCTTCTCCCCCTCCTCCTCCTCATCCCCTTCCTCCTGCGATGTTCCTCTGTGCTGCTGCTCATGCAGGTCTGGCTCCTGGGTGCCCGTCATGGCCGTGCTGTGAACAGCCTGAATGTAAAAAAAATAAGGAAAGGCGCAGGGGCACCGGCAGACTGTTCAGGACACCGCAACATATGGCTGCATGTATGTGTGTGGGTGTGTGTGTGTTTTTGTGTGAAGGCGTGTGTTTCTCCTGTGTGGCACTGCAGCTCCCAAAACAAACTGGAAAACTGCGCTAACTGTCAAGGCTGTCATCCTGTCCGTGAGACCCTTTACCCTCTAGCAAAGCAAGCACAGGAAAATAAATAAATACATTTTAAAAAATCATTCTCTGTTTTGCTCTGAAAACAAAAAGCAAAAACCTTCACAAGAGGCGTCACAGCTCACAGTTCGCAGTCCAGTGCAGGAAACATAAATCTAAAACGGAGTGAACTAATAGACACGAGCAAAGGTGCAAACACAGAGTCAGAGCAGACAACAGGAAGCACTTAGACCTATTTATTGTAATCCCACATCTGTACAACTGTAGTGATGACAACAGGCCATTACTGATTATTCTTTTTTAATCCACGCTGGCTTTAAACAATCAGGACTTACAAAGAGAAAGTAGCTTACAAGGCTATTTCATATTGGTATTAAGAGAATGGGCATGGTTGGGCAGTGATATTGTCAATTCTTACATTTCTTTTTTTCATTTAGGACAAAATTTCACTCACAATGATGATGATTACTGTAACCTAAAGTTTTCTGATATTATTTTTCCTCGAGCTATAACTTAAGATAAAATCAAATGAAATGCAGTGACAGTGTCTAAATACTGCGGAGCACTGAAGCTGGAATATGTTGTAGGAAATGTCAAATTGAATGATAATCTCGGTTCACATTAAGAGCATGATCACAGGAGCGGATTCTTATCTTGGCTTAAGAATTGTTTTAATTTAATCATATTTTCTGCTTTATTGGGCAGTACGCAGTGGAGTTTGGCTGGATAAGATAAGAGTTGGAGCATGTGACTCAGTCCACATTGTCACGAGTACAGCAAATACTTGCCACTGGTCTACAGTGTGTTCATTCAAACTGCTTATTGATCTCCAGAGATTTAGGCAAATTTATTCCAAAGCTACCGATTTAATGTTAAATTGGAGCAGGAGCTGGAATATTCTGACAACTAACACGAAGAAGAATCAAGACAACAGAAGTCTGGGCCAACCATGAGTCCACGCAGGCATATACAGGACTACAGGAGAGCTGGCATGCAGGTTCACCATCTAAAAGGAGTGTATCACTGTGTGTATGTGTGTGTATGTGCATGTGTGTGTGTGTGTGTTTGATGGAAATAATGAGATTGAATCTGCTAGTATCTTTATTTCCTGTTTTTACGGGCATGTAGCCTAGACTGTGTGAGGACTCCAGTGAGGCTGCACAGTTTATGGCTTTTTGTTGTGATTCAATGGTAGCTGTTGGGTGGATATCAATTAACCATTGCAAAGAATAAAGAAAACAAATCTTCTGCACATTTAAAAACCTGCTGATGAGCCTTTTTAAAAACGTTTTAAAAGGCTCATTAAGAACCTCCCTTGCTAACAGCCAGGCCATGTGGAAATTAGATAATTCTACTGAATCTCAACCAGTCCCCAGAATTAAACCTATTCACACCTCAATAAGACCTCTGAGATCCATTAACTCTGTTTTATAGCCTATCCCTGCTGCGCAAATGCAATGTATGCACACTTGCATAAATTGCCACTTTTTTTAAACCGATCATTTAGATCAGTGTGTGTCGTCTCACAATAAAACATTTTCTTTTTACTTAAAGTGTTTATATAGTGACATCCATCCATCTGAAGACCAGCCTGTAACATATACCTACGACATGTATGAGGCTACAGCATTTCACAGCATTACTCTGGCTCGGAGCACTCAAACGTTCAAAACATGCTAATTAATTCTATATTAATTAAAAAAAGTAGGATATAAAATCGATCATATCAAAACAATCGACACAATTTTCATGATGTTATGGTGTATAATTATATAGGCATACATAAAGTAGGTTACCCTAGGTCATTAAGTTACAATATACTTATAGTTGCCAGCATATATACTGTATTGTATTGTATCTTTTTTACGGATGACACATCGCCATTTACAAAAGACCGACATCACAGGATCTGGACATTTTCTTTTGTGCCACGGGCATTCACCCAGCGCAGTGCCCGGGACAGTAAAGCAAAGAAAAAGTACATTTATTTTTCCACAGACGATAAAAACTTTTGTCTGCGATCCTTACCGGGGAGCAGCGTCCATCCACCAGCTTCACTCACACCGGGTCCGCCGTGCGCCCTGAGCTCCGGAGCCCTGCTGCTCCATCTGAGAGCAGCCCGATGGTCCACTGCCTCCTCAGTTCGCCCCCCTCCACCTCCACCTCCCCCCTACAAATCCAAACTCAGTTCTCCAGTCGGGAGGATGAAGAAAAGAAAAAATAAAGGATCAGAGAGAAAGAAGAGGGATGTGGCGCAGAAGTTTTAATAAAAAGGGGAAAGTAAAGTTAAAAGAGGATCAGCCGGTTCCCCCCCGTGCCTGCGTCCCCTCAGCCTCTGGACGCGCTCTGCGGTGTCAGGTACCGGAGTTCAGGCGCACCGGGGAGACGGAGAGCTGCGTCAAGCCCGCCAGAGAGAGGCATACCGGAGATAGGCGGATTTTACCTTCACAATAAGACAGCACGGTCCCGGAACTCCCCTGTACCAGATAGAAAATTACACATATTAAGATATTTAATAAAATATCGGTTTAAAAACACACCGACTTGCACCTCAGCCTGCTCCTCATTACCGTAAATACGCTGAACTAAGATCTCACATGGACAAAAACTGCTATCTTCTGTACTAGACAAAAGATTGAAAAATGAAAATTGAAAATTTCTCATAAAAAAATATTTATGATTTATGATATAGCACAGTACATAAAAGTAGGCTACAGTATAACATAGGCTAGCACAGTACATACCTGCAGGCTACTGTATATTGCGCAGTACTATAGCTACATAACTGTAGGCTACTATAATTACTTTAGTTTAGTTTAATTTATTTGCACATAAAAAAGAAAAGAAAATACATAATACAAAATAACAATAATAATAATAATAATAATACATGCAGATTTGTTGAGATTAAGAAAGTAAAACAATAACTAACTAAAAAGAAATGTGCAGGATGAGCCAATAAAACCCATCAGGGCTTGTCAGGTGGCCCTCCCAAAGGGAAACATGCAACCTAAAAACTAATAATATATAACTAATAATATATAGCACAGTAATGCTACACAAGTGTATCCTACTATAACATATTCAGGCAGCTTTCATTTTGATAGCAGCATACAATAAAAATTAAAAAAAAGACTTAACATGTTATTCAGAGTGAATAAGGTCATATTTTATCTAGGGGACATGGTTGCCTCAAACTAACCGTATAGTCAAGAGCCCTCTGTTTCCTTGGCAACCAGATGGTGAACAAGTGAGCATTAATTTACTTTTAGTTTTAGTTTAGCTATTAGAGAAATACACAAAACACACTGTATTTGTCATCACTGACAATGTATGTTAGGTGCTTTATCCAATACTATTATTCAGTTTGTTTAATTTTCAATAAATTAGTTGTGGTTAATTTTACCTTGGATGAATGGTGGAACCGTTAAGGGCACTGGGTTTCCTTGGCAACCAAATGGCTAACTTAACTAGGCTATAAATGCCAAAGTGAGCAAGTAAGGGTAAGCCTACTTGGCTTTCACAGTTTAGCTAGAAACAAAACACAGTAGTTAAAATCACTGATCAACTATTTGTTACTTTATCTTATTTCATTCAGTTTGTTTAATAAACTACTCTGCAACTTAAACATTTGTTTTACTTCCATTGTGTATGGAACCGACCCATTTTAGAGAGAAATTATGAGTTATTTAATTTAAAGTAAGAAATACTTAAGAAGTGGCAATCATTTTATTTTTGAAAGCTTTGACTGGTGCGCATCTTAATTCTGTGTAACTTGACAGTGATGGAGCGAGTCAGAGTCAGAGCATGTGACTGGTCCCCCTCTCCTCCTCCTCACAGTGCACCCCATCCCAATATCCCTCCGTCTCTGCCTGCTGGTTATCTGACCAGTCAGCGACCCCGGCGGACGGTGTGTGTGTGTGTGTGTGTGTGTGTGTGTGTGTGTGTTGTGTGTGTGTGTGTGTGTGTGTGTGTGTGTGTGTGTGTGTGTGTGTGTGTGTGTGTGTGTGTGTGTGTGACAGAGAGAGAGAGAGAAAGAGAGAGAGGGAGGGAGGGTGGGTAGAGGGTGCTGTCATAGATGATGCTCCACAGTCACACTCAGCAAGGGTGTCGATTCACTAAACTCAAAGGTGTGGCTGAGCTCCAACACAATGCCTTGAAATCAGCTTATGCTGTGTTAGCTTACATGGAACAAGGAATTACTGATATTATATTCAGTCCACCGCACTCAATGGCTCAATGGTAAAAGACATATTCAGATTATTTATCAGAGTTAAAGCAATAGACTATAACAATGTAACAATACACATTTAAAACTAAAAACTCTGCAATCTTTTCATGTTTTAACTTCACTAAAAGTACAAAGGTTTTTTTTGGCAAAATGTACTAACATCTTTAAAAGTTAACAGGTCAAAGTGGCTCCTTTCAGAATGTTTTATGTCATCTGCTTATTATTACTGATGCAAGCACACTTTTTCAGTATTTTTAATTAGAGCTGCAACTATTAGTCGATTAATTGCTTATTTGCCAACTATCAAATTGAGCAACAACAACTTTGATAATAAATTAATAATTTTTAGTCTTTTTTTTTAGGAGAAAGGAGTACAAATTATCTGATTCCAGCTTCTCAAATGTGAATATTGTATGTTGTCTTTAATCTTCAATGATAATTAACTGAAACTGGAGTAAACTGGAGAACACATTTGAAGACATCACCATGTGTTTTTGGAAATGATCAACATTTTTCACAATTTTCTGGCATTTTGTAGGCCAAAACAACTAAATAATCGATATATATATTGATAATGAAAATACTTCATTTCAGCCCTATTTTTGATGTTAGTCGAGGCAGTGGACTTATTTACCAGATTTATTTACCAGAGTATTCTATACTCCAGAAGTAACTGAAGTATAGCTTTTTTATGGGTCAAAATTTTCATTAAAAGTGTAATGTTTCCCTCTGAAATGTGGTGGAGCAGATGTACACAGTTACAGAAAAGTAGGCTATACGTAACAACAAGAACCTCGAATTTGAACTTATGTATAGCCTGCTTGAGTAATAATTTATCTTCACTCAATTTATAACCGTATTATAAATATATGTTTCTTATGAACCTTCATCAAAGAAAATACTTATATAATGTTATATACGTTACAGTTACAGTAGAGACTCAAAAAGGCAGAATAGATATTCATAAACTCTTGAAAAACTGCTGAAACTACTGTTCATTTATCTCTGGGTATCATGCAGCTCCCTGATGGCCCCGCTGGGGGTCCCTGGATCCCACTTTGGGAACTAATATAAGACTTACAGTATCGTACAGTAGGTCTATGCAAACAGCTTATAGGGAGCACCAGTCTTAAATGCTCTCCTGTTAATTTTTAAACATCTACACATGGTCTCCAAATAATTTTCTGGGGATGTTTTGCTTGATGTTTACACCCCATTAGATAGAAAACAAGAGTCCCACAGTAGAGGCTCTGTAGGGCTGTAATACTCATTAAACACAGGAAAATGGAGTTGTTGAATGGATTAAAAATAGACGGGCAATTTGGCTATTTTTAGATCCTACTAGCAGGGCAAAAGGTTTAAAGTTTGGATGTTTGAAGTGCGGTGCCAGAGGAAAAAAAACATGTACATGAGGGTATCTCAGGTTCAACTCTATATTGTCAAGGCACCTGAACACGAGGCAGATTTTAGTGGCTGCATGATATCATCTTAAGTCAACTTGAGCGCAGAATTTGCACTTATCTTGAGGAAGTTTATGACTTTAAATGTGTTTTGCACAGGAAAAATGAGAAACTAAAGAACAAAACTGAGAGTCTCCGTGAGGCTGTACTTGAGCTAAATGTTCACATCAGTATGCTAATATGTTTACCATGTTGACAGTGTTGATTGTTGTGTTTGCATGCATTTAATAACCACTTAGTACAATTAAGGATGCAGGAATGTCATTGGTTTAGCAAATATTTGGTCATAAACAAACGTTATGGACAATAATACATATACAGAAGGCAAAGTTATTACATTTCATCTTCTGGGGACCAAGAATGTGTGAACCAACTTTTACAGGAGTCCATCCTTATATATTTGTCTAAATATTTCAATAAAGAACTATAAAGTCAACCTGCTGGTGGCGCTATAAAACGTCATCACCAATCACAAAGTTAATAATATACATTAACATTAACATCATCGTCATGGTGAAGCTAGAGGAAACGTCAGAAGTTCACCAAAGTCAGTGGACTTCATCCTCTAGAGACCGTGAATATCTGTCAGAGAAATTCATCCAATAATTGTGCAGATATTTCAGTGTGAAACCAAGTGACGCTACAGATCAACCAACAGATCGACTGTCAGATCAACATTACCCAGCATGGCTAAAAATAAGAAAGATGAAAAGTCCTTTGAGAGAGTTACTAAGTTATTTATCGTGATAACATGATCACAGTTAGCTTGTGAGTACTATTTATAATGTAAGCTTGGTAGCGTGCCAACATTACCAAATGCAACTTTTAGCATGTTAATTTGCTAATATTCAACATGTTAGCACACCATACTGAAGTCTAGTATGTTAACCAGGGGAGGATTAAGGAGTTGACAAGATCTGAAGCTAAGCCCAGAGCACCCAGAGCCAGACACAATGTTTTATATGTGCAGAATTTAATTTTACTGCATTGTATGACTACTGCAAACATTAGTAGTATTAGTAGTAGTAGGTCCTTATTAACAATGTTCCAAAAATATACATATAAATACATAAATAACAATAAGGAATTAGATTAAAAGGAAAACTAAAAAATATTGTTCATTTTTAATTACATTCAATAACACTTCAGTCTCAACTGAAAAGTCTTAAGAAGTTTCACTCTTAATAACAATTGTTATAAATTCACTCAGATTTCAGTCAGCCCCCCCCCCCCCCCCCCCCCCCCCCCAGCTCTGCCCCTGCTCTTAACTTTAACACATTAGCAAGAAATGCTATCATTAATCTCAAAGTACAACTGAGGCTGACGGAAATGTGGTCATTAGTTTTAGAGATTAGGACCTTAGCACATGAGAGTAATGAAAAGAAAACCAGAATAAATTAGCGGAAAAACATACAGATTTGTCTATACAGGGCATGAGGAGGCATTGAATAGTTTAATGAGAAACTAAATTGATTTTGGACCAACATGAAAGGAAGCACTCCCACCACTCATCTAAACACCAAATGAGGGAATCTTTTGGAATAATGGTACTCATCCCTCCATTTACTGACACATCTGTTCTTTGAAATCTATTTCAAGGAGCGCTGAAGCTGCTCTGAAGACTTGTAGTGAACCAACACCTTATTAAGCCCACTGTGATGTTTTTTTTTCTTGAATTTGTCACCTAGCTTTATATTGTCTTGGACTAAATGGTAATTGTGACCTGTTGCTGGCACAAGATGAAAAGTCAGGGGATCCATAAAGTCAATTAAATTGATTCTCCGGAGATAATCATTTTCTGAACTAAATTGTTGAGATATTTCACCCCAGACGTTGAGCTGACAAGCTAAAAAAACAACAGACAATTTCAGTGCTTGTGTGGCTAAAAACTGTGATGAGATTTTCACTCATAGCAGGGAAACACCATTGAGTACCCAGTGTTGGGAAGTAACTAGTTACATGTAGCGGTGTTACATAATTTAATTACAAAATTAATGTAACTGTGATCAGGAGGAGTGTTTTTTCCTCATTTTTAAATATTTAACATTTACTGAATACATATATTGCTGTTTTTAATTCTTTGAAAACAATATTTTTTATATTTTGTAAATAAATCATGATATGGGCTTATTTGGAGCACACATGGGCTTAAATGGTGTCACAGTACCAATTAAGCCCATACCAGACTTTTTTCATCAAATATCTTTACTTTATATTGCAAAATATACATGAACTAATGAATATGTTTTCAAATGAGAGATAAATCCTGCTTTATAAGAAATTATCTCTACATCTACATCATGTCAGTATCCATGAAAAACACCTGAACTTAAATTTTAGTGCTTAATGCATTACATTTCCAAAGTAACCTTCCCAACCCTTGTAATACCCAATCAACACCCACAGCAGACAGACTCCTCACTGCTATCATAATAACTCAGCAGCAGCAGCATACATCAAACATTTAGTGTATCTCAACAACAGAGTTTAAGCTATCTAGGACACATTTAACCACACAAACGCTCACACAGACCTCTTTGACTCTCCCTGGGAGGAGCAGCAATGGGTGTTGTTGGAAGCCTCTACGTATGTGTGTGCATCTTTGTGTGTGTGTGTGTGTGTGTATGTATGTGTGTGTATGTGTTTGTGTGTGTGTTGGTAGTAATCAGTTGTTACTGATCAGTTGTTACTGGCTGTGTATCTCTACTCCCACTCCCATTCGTTTTCCTTCTCCTTCCAGCTTGTCTCATCCTTCTCACACTTGCTGTCTCGTGTAACTCATGCAAGACTCTTTCTGCTCCACAGAATCATTTCATGCATTTTTTACTCCAGCTCTGTCAGTGCGGTGTGTTCAAATGCTGGTTTACATTAGTCACTGAAACGCATGCACACACATACTTACATACATACGCACACACACATAGAGAAAAACATTCCCTCTGTTATCGGTTGAAGATGAGTATCTAGGCCAAACCTTATTATCAGTGAGCGGTAGGCGCCCCTTGGGTGTGTTTCCATGATGACCATTACATAACGTAATATATGGGGAAGTGTTTTATTCCGTGCTATTGGCAAGAATACACACACACACACAGGGAACTCGATTACAGATCAATAATCCTGATCAATCATTGAAATTGCCATGACAACCACCTGAGGGTACATCCTTATGCAGAGCATGAACACACACACAGATACTGCACACACACACGTGTGGAGAAACATATGATCATGGTAACCTTGAGCCTGCCTGCTACTTTACTTGACCTGGTTTCAGATGTAGTACATGAGGAGGTGACAGAGTGTGCACACACACACACACACACACACACACACACACACACACACACACACACACACACACACACACACACACACACACACACACACACACACACACACAGGTGTCAGTGTCAACAACTTAAACTATCAGTTTTCAGAGTGGGGCGACGAAGGAGACAACAGTAATTATGTGTCTCTCTTCTGCCTTTCTGTATTTGTCTTAATGTTTACTTAAACTGTTGAAGGCATTGCTGGAAACTCGTTATTACAGCCCGCAACTGATATAAATAAAATACAACATTTATTAAAATAAAAACGACAGTGAATAAAGGGGGTAAGAAATGTGCTTTAAGGAGAGAGCTTGAAGTAAATTAAGTACTTTTTTTTTAAGTAGCTCATTAGAGAAGATGTTACAGAGTGGTGCAAAAGTGGTTCATATTAATAAATTATAGGTTACATACAAGAGACCAACATGAAGATAAAACAGGGTGACAATATTGATGTCCTTTTACATATGAGGGACCCAAAAAGTAGTTTTAATATAAATAATTTAGAAACGTTGCATATAATCATTAGTATTACTCTATTCATAATATGATATAGTAAATGAGTAGATGTTTAAAACTTCCGGATACTTGGATTAGAAAAAATTAGATCCACAAAAAGCATATTCTAGGAAACATTAATAAAATAGGAATGTTTTTAGCACCGTTAATGTGTTGGCAACGTTGGTGTGTCCAGACTGAAATGTCTATGTTTGATTTCTGGCTAAATATCCACGGTAAATATTGTACTGACTACTAAACACCAGCATGTTAGCCTTGTCACTGTGAGCATATTTAAAATGTGAATGTTAGCTCAAAGTGTTTAGTAGAGCCTCACTGAGCCATGGACATGGCTGTAAACTCAAAATATTGTTACACTGGGAATTACTTTTAAATTTTACTGTTTGTTGTCACTGATGTCTTCCTGTGATGTATGTGTGTTAAAACATCTACTGCACACCAAATTTCCTTCAGGATAATACCTTTATAAACAGTAACAATATTACCCTGCACTGTTATCACTGAATCTGTATCTGTAAAAATTGAAAAATAATTTGCTACCCTTTTGTTCCCTGACCTATTGTCCTCTCCTATATGTGTCCCTACACCTTGTAAGTGTTTTATTGATTCACTGTAATTTGTGGTCTATTATCTAAAGTAGAGCTGCAACTAACGATTAGTTTCATCATTGATTAATGTGTGTCTTTCTTGATAATCAATTAGTTGATCAGTGTTTCCCAAAGCCTAAAATTATGTCCTCATCATATCATCCACAACCCAAAGATATTCAGTTTACTGTCATAGAGGACGAAAGAAACCAGAAAATATTCCTCTTTGAGAATCTGGATTATTCTATTATTTCAATAAGACTCAAAATCATTTATGAATTAGCAAAATAGTTGGCAACTAATTGATTAAACAAGTAATCAATGCAGCGCTAAACAAAAGCATTACCACATTTGTAATCAGACTATCACGTTTATAAAAAAGTTGCTTTCAGAATCACAAATCGAAGATGCGAGTAACTTTTCCACCACCATAACAGGCAGCTCAAGCTCTGATATTTCTTTGTACTTTAAAGAAACAACTGAAGCGATTCTTCCTGCAGCAACATTACAGACTCCTATTTATTAGTTCTAGGAGTCTATCAGGCAATACATTCCTACATCCCACTTTCCTCTTTCTCTTGTCTTTTTCTGCACCGTGTTTTCAAGCATAAATGCACACTGGTCCATACAAATGTGAAATCATGCACACACAGCCAGCCTCTCCCGTAGACATTACAATCATGACAAGAGGAATAAGAGAGAGTTAGGTTGTGAGCCAGTCAGAGGAGAGAAGCCGGAGAAGCATCTTTTCTGACAATCTGCAGAAATGAAGTTGCTTAGCAACCTTTGGCCTTGATGACAGGAAATGATGTCATGCTCATAAGACAAAACATAAGCACACAAACGCTCAGGCAGATAACAGGTGCACACATGCGCACACACGTGTGGACCCGCAGACACACACATTCAGGGTAAACCTTGCAGGATGGTAGATGAGAGAAATAATGAGTTGTGATGGTAATCTGGAGTAAAAACAATATATTAATCTTCTCTAATGGTCCCTGATCTCTGAGTCCATTAAGGATGACCTTATATATATATACGTCCACACACGTGGACATGGATGTATGGATGCACGCACACACACGCACACGCACACGCACACACACACGCACACACACACACACGCGCGTATGGGCTAAGCTGTGAATGCTCTCTTATGTGCTGCTGTTTGAGGGAAAACTACATCTGCTTCTCTCTTGTTTCTCAGTGTTCCCTCAACCTGTCTGTGAACCCATTTCCTGCCTTGTGCCTGTTTTCTGTGTGATTCACGAGTCACGCCACCGCTCCGACGAGACACACACACACACACACACACACACACACACACACACACACACACACACACACACACACACACACACACACACACACACACACACACACACACACACAATGAAGCTTATTGCTGTGTGCTCTGGGAGAGGTAGTATTTTGGAGCTGAGGCATATGAGAGAAGATTTTTATTGTTAATCAGGTTCCCTCTCATATTAGAAGCTGTAGGACTTACAGCTCCACACAGTGTTCGGTTTGTCTCACTGCACTCGTCGCCTTCTGGGATGTTTCACTTTAATTATTCATGTTTGTAAAGGAATGAGCTGCCAAAGACTCTCCAACTCAACATTTTGTCTGACGAACTGCTTTTGAAAGACGTACTCCATCCTCTCTGAAAAATCCAGTTATTTCCAAATATATCTGACACTCATTGTGCTGCAGTACATCTTCAGGTTTTTTTTAATCATCTATATGTGAGGTATGTGTTGTTTGTTGTATTTGTATTCCTGTAACAAATATCTGTGGTACATAATTCAGGACTAAAAACAGAAGCACATTAAATTTTCAAAAAGGTCTAGTCATCATGTCCATGTTGCTGTAATTGCATAAAAGATTATTATTCAAACATTCAAAGCAAGTTAATACAAATGAACACATAAAAAACAATTTAACAATTTGATGTATTTTTTATATTAATTTTAAAGTAGTTTTTTTTATAAGCTCGGGTGAAATAATTTTGATTAAAATGTTAATGTTTATACATTGCTATAACTTAAATATGATCAATATTAATATTATTTTGGTTGAAAGGTCATCAGTCAACCACTCTACTCAGATATAATGAACAAAAATCTACTTTCATCTCAGAATGAAGATGTGGATCATTAAAATAGCATAAATTATCTTGCAAAAAAAAAAAAGGAAGGGGGGGGGGGGGCTGCAACCAACTCAGCTTACTCAACTTTTTATGAATCTATATGTTCATCTTTATGCATATTTAAACGTAATTATAAATATTTGACTTCTTAGTCAATCCAAATACCCAAATCTATAGATAAACAGTAAACTATAATTACACAGTTAGATGGTGGGATCACAGAGGAACAAAATGAGCCTTGAAAGCACAGAATACTAATGGGTGATCAAGTTATGTCAATTTCTATTTATAGAGCAGCCTGATAGCAGAAATCAGAAATGTGCTTTACAATCTTAAAGCATACAGCATCCTCTATCCTAAGAGCCTGGATCCATGTGAGTAAAAACTCATGACCAACAGAGGAGGAATCCCTTTATATTATGATAAAAATATAGATTAATAACATATATGAAGAATGTATGATTGACAGCGAAACTGATTAAAGTCTCCCCTAGAAATATGACTATTTAATTTAGAGACTATAAAACTGCAATATACACATGCAACACAAGCAAAGAGTAGTTAGCTGTGTTTGGATGAGCACTCAAAATCATTTTCCGGTGCTCGTCTTACAAGTTCTGGTAAAATTAATGAGGGCACTTGTAAAAAAATATGCTCAAATTAAGTGAGTGCATCAAGAGTAAAACTATCACTAATATATTTAAGCATGTTTTCTTTCCTAGTGATATGACCGTAACCTTAAGTACTGTACAAATTACTTTGTTAACTACATTCACATTACATTACATGAAACTTCATTTCATTTATGTTGTTTAATAAAGCTGTTTTAGACTAAATAAAGTCGGTTATTTTACTGGAAATTATTTGACTTTATTCTTTTGGATTATCTTTTAATACTCCGGTTATTTCATTATCACTTACAGCACTATAACTAATGTATTATGGGTTATATTTGAGTAATTTATACATAGTGATGAGAGTTAAACAGTGACAGGTTTAAGTCGAGCTGAAAGGCTGATGTGATGTGATTTGATGTGTAAAATTGGGATCTTAAGGCGTGTTGGCATTAAGATTAAGAGACAAACTTAAGGCTGCTTTTTACTACCAGTCCAGAGCAAATACACTACACATCACTGACTCAGGGTTAAACTGTATTTACATTTCAGTTTTAAGTTGTTTTTTTTGCCATTTCCTTGTAGATTAGTGGGTGATCATCTTTGCTGTAACCCCTCATAACTTCCTACTTTGTCTTCATGTGAATCTCTTGTACATCCTGGTGTGTATAAAAAGTTGTAAAAATAAACACCTGAAATACTTTGTTGTACTTAAATGTCCAAATGTTTGCACTTTAGCACAAAACAGCATATTTAACCTTAATTTTAAGTAATCATAATATAGTGGGAATTACACCCACGTTACTCAATAATTGAAAAAAATACAACTCAGACATTTTCATGAAGTCAAAACATTTTAATTAAAAAAAAGGAACAACTCATCTGTAAGAACACAAGTCCACGAATTTGTCTCATTTCTGTTACATTTCACTTTCACACCGACACACATTCATTCACTCAGGCAAACACACACACACAAACCGACCGTGATAGACAACCACTGCACCTTGGGAACAAAAACATGCAGACTGATTTGTCATTATTAATAAACACATCCTAGATAATACAATCCAGTGTAGCATGAATGCATAAACGTCTGCTTTAACGTTGAGGATCATACTGTTTTAATTTTGCAAGTTTAAGCCGATTAATCACAAATAAATTACTGCTGATCATCTCCAAATAAATTCCATAATATTTCAGATTCCTATCGTGTTAAATTTGAAAAAAAGGACTTAGTAGTAACTTCACCACTGTGCAGACAGGTGATCCATCTGAGCGTTCGTCACATTCATTCAAAATTCACATGACTTTTTTTCCCCCCCAGTGTCCATGTTTGCTTAAATGTTGAGTTTTTAAGTCTTTACATGAAATAACACAATTTTATAACCAAAAAAAAAACCAACTTTAAAAATATTAACTATTACTGACATGTCCTGAAACCAAAATGAGATTATCAAAGTGGAAAATGGTTAGCAGTAATAAAAAGTACACACAATCTGTAGTTAATGTGCTCTAACATGCAAAACCTCTCGTAAGATCCTTCAGAAAAAAAAAAAAAAAATAGAGCTTACAAATGGACCTCATAGCAATGAAGGTTATTCCGCATTTTTAAGCCTCTAAACAGCACACGGGAGGGGCAAAACAAATTGAGGGGGGAAAATGATGTGGAGGAACAGTTTATCTCTATTTACAATGAATCAGAGGCAGAGAAACAGTAATTTCTCCTCTACGAAGAAGCAATCACATCCCTGAGTACAGCTTTTTTTGTTATTCCTATCATTTAGATTCACTGCTATGCAGATCAATTATTACCATCAAGTCTTTCCTGGCTGATCACAATAGTGCAGCACAAAACAGCAGCAGCACTCCATCTTTCCGTTTTTCTGACCCAGAGTCGCCTAAAAGATGTTCAAGAACATTAAAGAGACCTCGGCGGCAGCACTCGTAATGCTGCTGCGATTCAGGCACAACTAAAGTACCGTGTAGATGTGGAGAACTGCAGTATAACGGTAAGTGTACGAAAGAATAACAGCCAGGCGGCCCCTCCATCACAGTCCTGCAAGGTCAAAGACAGTCAGAGACCGAGTTTTTCTAATCCCAGGCAAAAAGAGGGGCTTAAAAATGGTAGCAGATTTATCATTTTCTCCTTATTAATACACAAGGTTACAGATTTTAGCCAGTAGGGTTTTAATTTAGCCCCGTTAGCAAGGTGTCTCCTCCTCTGATTTCTCCGCCTTGTCTTCCTTTTCTTCTCCGTCTTTATCCTTGTTCTTTTTGTGTTTCTTCTTCTTGTGTTTGTGCTTGTGCTCCTTGTGTTCGGCTCCCTCTTTCTCCTGGCTGTTGTGCTTCTTGTGCTTTTTGTGTTTCTTGTGTTTCTTGTGTTTCTTCTTCTTCTTGTCCGCCGTGGTGGTGGAGGTGTTTGCCGAGTCGCTGTGGTTGCTAGGGGAGTTGCTGTTGGAGGCTTGGCCTATGGACGGGCTGGGGCTGCCGCTCCCGCTCCTCCCTCGCTCCGTGTCTGAGCCTTCTCCTTCGCTGTAGTCTGGGACGAAGGCGGCCTCGTCGGTCTCGCGACCCAGGTCGGAGCACAGACGCTGCCTCCTGGGCTCCGGGCCACGGCTCTCCTCTCGCCCTGCTCCTCCTCTGCTTTCTGCCGCTCTCTCCTCCTTTGCGGGCGCTCCTCTTCCCTCCTCTCGTCCCCCTCTTCCTTCCTCTCTTGCTCCAGCTCTCCCTTCTTCTCTGACACCTCTCCCCTCATCCCTCGCGATTTTAGTTTTGGTTGGTTTGTCAGAATTCGCCTGGGCTGCCCTGCCACCTTTACCCTCCTCCCTTGGCACTCTCCCTTTCTTCTCCTCCCTCACTACTCCTCTCCTCTCCTCCCTTGGAGCATCCCGGCTCTCGCTCCGGACATGTTTAGGTGCTTCGGTCTGCCCCTCTCTGCCTCGGCTTCTCTGTGGCACAGGTGAGGGCTCTTTAGGTGCACTAAGCCCATTTTCCTGCCCCTCTTCATCGTCTTCCTGCTCCCATTTGGAGCGAGGAGGTGCTTGAATGAGCGGCTCCTCTCTGGCAGGGCTGGGAGCCGGGCTGACGCTGGGGCTGCGGCCACGGCTGTTCACGGGGCTCGGCAGAGGCTGCTCTGTGGGTTTGGAGGACGCGCTTTTGGGCTCTTTTTCTGAGTCTTGTTTCATCTCTTGAGTTGACCTACTGCTAAGAAAAAGAAGAAAAGAAAAAGGCATATTTAAAATAATTTACGAACATGTCCGATCTTCCATATGGTAAAAATGGGACAGGTCATAGATTGAAAAATGTTGATATGAGACCTGTGTTTTGTAACAGACACCAAAAACATACTTTTATTACACTCTTTAACCTCTTTAAAGGAGTTTTTTTTTAATGGATTGTGTAAAACATTTTGCCGCCACGAGGGAAATACATTTCTGATGAATTAAAAAGACTCGAAAAACATCTCCTTTGTTGCAAAAAAAAAAGAAAAAAGAGAGAGATCAGAGAACTCAGAAAGACTTTTAGAAAGTCTGATAACTCGTCAGGGGAAATCGGGCTTCAAAGTGCCTGTCTGGAGAGAATCTGATGACAGATTAATGGAATGAATAGTTTGCTGCAATTAAAAAACATACTTGATCAAGTTAGACAATGTAAGATTTGTGCTTCTGAAGTATTTTATGTTTCATTTTTACAACAGAAAAGGCTTCGAGGTGAGCGCTTCTTTTCTCCTCCTCCTCCGACTGACGGCGGCTGTATACTCCAGACTTCCCTTTCAGATGATGGAAAAGCCCATTAAACCTGTTCTTTTGGCTTTGTGCACCCATTTCTGTAACAAGCAGACGTTCACACCCAGCTCCCTACACTAAAATACAGTAAAAGGATTTTTACTATAGTAAAGAATATATATTTAGGCCATAATGTTTTATCTTGAAGGAAATTTGGTTTGCAGCCAAAGATTTAACACAAACATCACGGGAACGCCTCAATGACACAATATTACATTACTGGGAGCCAACAGTGACGCAAGTGGCTCTGTGACGCTGTATTTAAGCACATAAGTACTTTGAGCTGAATGCTAACAGCAGCACGCTAATATCCCCACAATGAGCGAGCTAACATGTTTACTATGTACAGCTTCTAATTCACAGTTAACAAACCGCAGCTGTCAATAGTTTCTGCTCATAATCAGCGTTTTGGACAAATTTAATTTTTAAACCTGATGATGCTGCTAAACAAAAAAAAAATGCCATCATCTTCATAAAAATCATCCTGAGGGGGACAGGAAGGTTTGAACCGAATTTAACAGCAATCCATTTTATAGCTGTTGAGACATTTCACTCAGATGTCAACCTCACGGTGGCTCCAGAGGAAAGTGAGGGAATGATTAAAGTATCAGGATACAGTGGTAACGATGAATGTCTCTAAAAAAAACAAAAAACAACAACCTATCTGACAATCCATCAAATAGGTGTTAATATATTTCAGTCTGGAATAAAGTGTTGCACCAACCAAACAACCAAGCCATGCCACTAACACATGAGCAATAAGGCCCAACTGATACTGGATTTTTAGGATCCATGCCGATAGTGGGGGGTAAAAAAAAAACAATTCTGATAGCGATACATCACCCGATAATCTTACATATAAATGCACATTTGTTGCAATGATCCCTGAAATGTGGTTATCAAACACAAGATGGAGTCATGATATTTTAGTTTCTGAGCATAACGGACTGTTCTATCATCTGCCTTTATCCACTTAGTCATTGTATCCACATTACTAATGATTATTTATCAAAACTCTCATTGCGTAAATATTTTGTGAAAGCACCAATAGTCATCCCTACAACATTAAAGTCAAAACATTATTGATAGAGGTATTTGGTAAAAAATATCGTGATATTTGATTCAGCCCATATCGCCCAGCCCTAGTGCCAGTATATTACACTTGAGTTAAGAAAAATGATCAAATATCCATAAAATACTGCCCATATAACTTAGAAAATAAAAAAAATAACATATACACTGATACTAATATATCTGCAATAGGCCAATAATATCACCTGACCAATATATCAGTGGGGATCTACTTAACAAAAATAAATATAAATAAAATAAAAACTCCAGGCATTAAAAGCTGGACTCACCTGGTGGAACTCACACTGTGGCTCGTCAAAGCCTTTCGACTGATCCTGGGTTTGCTCTTCACAGAAGACACCTCAGCATCTTTCACTGCTGAAGAAGAGGAAGAGGGGAGGGGAGAGAAGAAAAGACACCCAGGTTTAATCTCTGCCTAATTACATGGCACAAAGACAAAATCAAAGTTATCATCTCTTCACATGGGTGCGTACATCAGGTGATTCAAATTACCTTCTCTGTGAGGAGCAGCTGGTTTCTCTCCTGAGGGGACGCTCCTCTCTGTTCTGTCCTTGGACACACTCCTGGGAAATAAGAGAAAATAATGACATGCTTTAACAACTGTGTTTACAGATAAAAGCATTATATAATGCTTTCTTTTGATCATATCTACGTGTAACAAGCAGCGAGTAAACACATTCAACAGACCTGTCAGATTTAGCAGCTCTTTCTGACCCCTCTCCTTTCTTAGAGGACACGCTTGGTTTCTCTTCAGGGTCTGTCTTCTTGGTGACGGCGCATTTTTCTGCTATGGTCATTTTATCCAGAGAGACGGACCTCGCGCCTCCACTTCTACTGCTGGAGTTCTTTCTTTCCGTCCTGCCCAACCTCTCTCCTTCAGCTTCTCTCTCAACTGTAACCGACGCCTTCTGCGAGCTTGACCCCGAGACTCTCTCTCGGTCCCTCTCTCTTTCAGACCCTGCACCTCTGTCTCGGTCTCTTTCTCTGTCGAGTCCTGAAGTTCTCTCCCGGTCTCGGTCCAGTCCCGAGCTTCTGTCCGACACTCTGTCTGAGCCCGACAGTCTCTCTCCAGCGCTCCCTGGTCTCTCTCTGGAGACTCCTCTCTCGCCAGAGGTCGATCGCTCTTTTCTTCCAGCGCTTTCCGCTGTGCTGCTAGCTCGGTCTCCTTCTGGGACGTTGGCGGCACTCGATCGGTCTGAGGTAGAGCTCGTTTTCTCAGGGCCTGAGGATGATCTTTCTGAGGGAGCCGTCTCCGTGCTGCCTTTTCTCCCCAGCTCTCTGTTCAACTTTATCCTCCTCTGAGTCTGACTGAGCGGCTTCACCTGGACACAAGTTACACAAAACATTAAAATGGGGTCGAATCACAAAGATTAGTTGATTAAGTGATTAGCAAAAAACTAAATAACGAATTTTTCTTTTAAAATGCTTAAAAATACAAATATTAACAGGCTCTAGCTACTCAAAGTTGAGAATTTGCTGCTTTTCTCTGTTTTTCTGACTGAATTTTGACTGAAACTCGTTGGGTTTCTGACTGCTGACACTGAACCAATTTAAAGATGTCAACTTATACTTAATTTGTTTTGTCAGATGAAAAATGAAAATAATGATGATACTTTAAAAAATGTAAAAAGAAGAAAACAACAGTGAGTTTGATGCAAAAATATGGAGGATGAAAATGAAGATTGGTGCTGAATTGATGATTAAAAATACAAATATTGACGAGTTACAGCTACTTAAAGTTGAGAATTTGCTGCTTTTCTCCCTGTTTTTATATGACTGAAACTCTAAAATCTAAATTTAAATTTTTTTTTAAAATACCATTTTCTTGACTGACAGACCAAGAATTCATTTAATAAGAAAAAAAACAGACAGATTAATGGATAATGATAACTTCAAAAACTATTTGAAGTTTTTAATAATAAGAAAACTTTGTTACCTTGATGAGAAAATATGGAGGATGAAAAAATGAAGATTGGCTAAATTGTAAATAAAATCTTCCGGTATTAACTGGCACACAATGTCACATGACCCACCTGAAGGTCCATGAGAGGTCTGATGGGTCCTCGATCAGGGTCTCCCCGGCCCATCTCGCGGCTCCCTGGTATGGGAAGAAGGCCAGGCCGGTCCGATGGGTGTGTGAGCCTCTGGAGTGGAGGCTGATGGGAGATGTGTGAGTGCGAGAGGATATCACCTCCACCCCCGAGTCCATCCATCCTCCTCACCTTTCCGGGTGGAGGCCCCAGTAAGGAACGGCTCTCCTCTCCCATCCTCCTCCGACTGTCTCCTGGGGAGGGAGGGAGGTGGAGGAGCGGGTGATGGGGGATGGGAAGGAGACCACCGCCCTGAGGAAGATCTCTCCTCCCTCGCATGTCGTGGCTGGATCGAGGGCCGTCATGGAGGGGATGAGGTAGAGGCAGGTTCTGGGAGGACAGTGGAGGGGTTTTAGGTCGAGGTGGTCTCGCTGTGGAGCTTTTACTCTTTTCCTTTTTAGGGGTAGTTGAGTTGGGGGCATCTTCTGGTTTGGCTTTGGTGATCTTTAACGGTTTTGCAACAGAGGAGGACGAGGAGGAGGACTCTTTCTTTTTGGTCACCACTGCTTCTCCTGTCTTCTTCTTCACTTTGTCACTCTTGACCTTCACAGCCTCTGTTTTTACTTTGGCTTTGACCTTTTGACCTTTGTCCTTCTTGGTCTTGTCAGACTGAGTCTTCGACGTGGACTTGGTCGGCGGTTTAACGGGTGCAGCAGTGCTTTTAGAGGCTGGAGCCTTAGTAGTTGCGGTGCCAACTGGAGGCTTTGAGGAGATAGGAGGTGTTTTCGTAAGCGAGGGGATCTCGTCCATCGGTTCGTCTCTGACGGGTGTGGCGTCCCCTCTGTCCACTGACTGGTGTGACGGCTCAGGCTCGTCCCCGGACTTCTTCTTCTTGACTTTCTTTGTCTTTAGGACTTTAGTGCTGGACTTTGCTCCTGATGAGGAAGATGATGGAGGATGGTGAGGTGGCCCGCCTCTCTCTTCTCTCCCTCTCCTCCCTCGCCCCTGAGGGGAGTAATCTCTATTTGGCGGGGACATTCTGTCTCTCTCCCGGTCTCGGCTGCCTCGGCCTCTGTGATGCAGCGGTGGATGTTGGCCGTCGTAGTCTTTGTAGTACTTGTTGTACCAGTCTCTGTACTCCTTCTCCCACTGTCGGTAGCTATCTCTATCCCAGCGCTCATGGCCTGCGGGGTTGGGACCCTTCAGTTCATATGGCGCTATCTCTCTAGGAGGTGGCTTCCGTCCACCGGGGCTGCGGCTCCGGAAGCCACCCGGTGAGCGAGACCGTGACCTAGACCTGTAGGGTCCTGCTGCTTCTGGTCCCTCCCAGCCTCCTCCCCGGAAGGGGGGAGGAGACCGCGGTGAGCCGGAGCGCCGATACCCGTAAGACCTTGAACGAGAGCGGGATCTCGATCGTGAGCGTCCGTAACTGCGCCCGTTGCGTCGAGAATAAGGAGAACGGGGATAAGACCGGCCGTGAGAGCGTGAACGGGATCGACTGGGGGAATAAGAGTAAGACCGTGATCTTGATCTGGATCTAGATCTGGATCTGGATCTAGAGCGAGTGTAAGGAGAGCGGCTGAACGGAGAGCGGCTGTATGAGCGGGACCTAGAAAAGGACAAGAGGTGAACAAGGAGAGACAGAAAGCAGATTATGTAAAAAAAACACAAATGGTTTGAAGGATTATGTGTTTGTAATTCATGTAAAAACTAAAACCCTTTAAATTAGTTACCTGGAATAAGACGGTCTTCGCCTCTTTGGTGCATTTCTGTACTTCATAAGCTCTTTGTGGAAGTCTTTAGTAAATTCATCCAGTTTTGATGTAACTCTGTGTGTAAAAAGATTAAAAAAACAATGAAACTTTAAAACTGATCCAGTGTGAACTCAGTAACTCTTTGAAAACCCAAAGTGGAAAAGGAATGACTTACTTGTCCTGACGGTGGTGCCGCTGCCGGTAGAAATCTTCTTTTGAGAGGGGGGGCTGACCGAGGGAGGGTGGAAGAGGGATGAGAGGGGGCTGCGCACCAGGGGCGACCCAGGGAGGGTTGAGTCCCGGTGGTCCAGGGGCATAGACAGGCTGGGGCTGATAACTGAGAGGAGGAGGGATGAGGCCGGGGCCAGAGGCGTACGGAGGGGGGTAGGACTGTGGAGGTGGTGGGTACATGGACGGTGTTGGATAGACTGGAGGAGCAGGAATAGGAGGTGGAGCATTCTGGAGATGAGTGGAAGGATGCTCTCCTCTACTTCTGTAGGACCTGACACACGGAGTAACAAAGAGAAGGATAAAAAGCTTTGTGAGATTGATATATTAAGAGTTTGTTTTGTAATATAAGACAATCTGACAATCCCATAGACGGGTCTTACCTGTCCCAGTGTCTGCCGCCACCGCCACCACCGCCTCCTCCTCCTCCTCCTCCTCTGTGAGAGTGGTGGGGTCTTGCCTGGTGGCCTAATAAGAGCACAGACAGCTGGTTAGTTACTGAATGCATTTACATGGAGCTCACTGAATCTCCATAAATGGCTTGAAGTGAATCTCTTACCTGATGGATGAGGTGGCCTTAAAGGTGGCGGGTGGCCAATGACAGTTAAATGGTAGCCCTGTGGGAGAAATCACAGTGAGAAAATGTAGGCATTACAGTTTCTCTTGATCAGGAATGGGATAGTGTGGGCTTAGGGTGACACATCTTACAGCGTAGGGGAAATTGTGTCTGCCATATTATAATTGCCAATATGCATTATTCAACCCAAGTCCTACATATAATCCCAAATTGGACTGAACCCGGGTATGTACCTGCATGGCCTCTGCATGCAAGGATTAACCAACATTTCTGATAACTTAAGGATTAATTAAGTGAACATTTAGTTTTATTAATACTCAAAATTGTAGATATTGGTGGGAGAAAAAAGCAGCTTTCACTCCAACAATCTTGATCAAGTGAAGTTCTCTCATTTACCATGTCATGGATTGAGTAATGAAATAAATAACATCATCAAGTTGAATCTCTTGATGAAGTGAAAGTAGAGCGAGGTTAAGATTACAAACCGGTCCACCAGTAATTAGGGTCATCAAGGCGGACTCACCTGGGATCCACTTTCAGAGGGTCCATGATCAGGGGGACCAGATGGTTCTGGTTTCACAATAGGCTCTGGGTCGGTCTCACTAAAAAATACACAAACAGACACACACACATTGTCACAAGGAAAAATGCCTCTCCTGCATGTAGAGTACATGGATGGAAGTTTGCACTGACTACGGGGTCAGTATTTTGTGTTGTCTGTCATTGGCTACTTTTGGGGACAAACATCAGACTAAAGACCAGTTAATTGGGGACAGCTTGTCCAATTGGGAAAAGGCTGATTTTTGGGTTGCGTATGTGTGTGCTTGTGTGAAGAGGGGAATGAAAAATGGATAAACATAATAAATATTAATTTAAATGGGATAAGTTTGTTAGTTTTTATTCCATCCAAAGTAAGACAAATGTTACACAAAAGTGCAGTTACAAAATTGTTGCTGGTAAAACTTATAATACATTAAAGTGAATTTCTAACACTGGTAAACTCACCCTGGTGGAGGCGGTTCACCCTGGCTGGTTGAGTGCATAGGAGAATGGTGGTCGATGACGGGTGCAGGAACTGGTGAGGCTGCGTGTTCTTCGACAGCAGCAGCAGCAGCATGAGGAGGAGTAGGATCAGCGGTGGTAGCAGCAGCAGCAGCCGGTGCGGGGGGCGCTGCCTGTACTTGAGGAGCTGCAGTGGGTACACTTGTAGGAGGGGGGTGAGAGATATTAGCCATCAGCGGGTCTTGCTGTCTGGAGTGAAGAGGCCTGACCAACAGGGGGCGAGGCGGAGGTGGGGCTGTGTGTTGGACCTGCTTCCTCACGTGTTTGGTGTATCCCGTCTCGTTCTTAAAGTTGTTCACAGCCTGCGTGATGAAAAATGACAAATCTTTTAAAATAACATTCTACATCTCTCTGTATCTAATATCTAAGTGTAAGCATCTGAGTGGGTTACCTGTCGGAGGAACTTGTTGGCTATGAGATTATCAGGCGAAACATCCGACTGTTTGCACGTAAAGCAGACGTGTTCCTCTGAGTCCAGCAAGGCGGTCCTGATACCTGAAAACAAGCAAGTCCTTAAATTAGCTGAAAAGTTCACACTGACAACTCATTCGTGTTTAAACTGTTAATATTGTAATTTAGATTTTGACAACGCCATCTGGATGTGAAATCTTTGACACACTGGAGTGTAACTGCAAAAAATAAAAAACTCCAATAAACAAAAATGAGTTTTCTAATTAAAATACAGCATGTGCTCAAATTATGCCACATTTGGATTAATCTGCATTTATATCATGTATCAGTGCTTCCCTGAATGACAAAATGGAGCTGTGAATGATAAGCACTAGGGGAAGGAAACAAAGACTTTTTTTTATCATTACCACACTGAGTATTAAAAACTCACAATCATCGCAGTAACTGTTTCCACAGCAGGGTATGACCACAGCGTCAGTCATCAGGTCGTTGCAGATCGGACAAAGGAGCTCATCTGGGATTGGGTCTGAATCATCCTCGGAGGACGATTGATCATGAGGAACAAACGGAGGACGCTCCTTCTTTCCTTGTGCGTACGCCTCCCTGTATTAAAAAAAGATTTATTTTGTACCACAAATCAAAAAGAAACAGCAATTATCTTTAGTATGTTTGTGAATAGTTATCATTGAGGAGGACACAAATAAAAAAAAGAAGGGTATGACAAATACAAATAAGACACCATGACAAGTATACTAAACAGAAAGTATTTGTGGATGTCCTCGGTTGACACGTACGCATCTATAGCAGGTATGGCGTATTCTCCGGTGCTCGTTAACATGGCTCCCTTAGTGCCGGGCTCTGCTTTCACCATGAAGCTCTGAGGAATCCCCTTACTAATCCTTACTGACTTGGGAGCCTCCACACTCTTATCCTGGATCTAAGGAAATAAAATAATACACATTGTCATTATTACTTACACTGCAATGGAGTAAAAATCAAATGATACGTAATAATACAATAATAATAATAATAATTACAATCAGCATGGGACACTGCCGAATATAGTGACCAGCTTTTCCACAACGATAGCAGGTGTAGTGAGCAGGTGGAGGTCCGATCGCCTTTTTGGAGTAACTACGGAGACAAGTAAAGTTCAGTTTTTGTACAACTCATCCAGAGCTGGAGAATAATAATGTTTAATTCATATATATTCGTGTGCGTGTATATACTAACTGTATCGGGTCATATTCGTGGTTCGACTGAGTCATCATGGCTTTAATCTTGTCTTCCTCTGATGCATTTGCGTCAACAAGGTTAGCAGTCTGAAGCACATAATGGAGAGATAAAAAAGAGGGATATTAACTTCACAAGAAGAAGAAGAGAGAAGAAAGGAAGTAGTAGATGTGTTCAACTTGAGCGATACTTTTCTGGAAGTGTAAGCAGCATATTCAGAAACAGTACCTTGGTCAGTTGGGCGAATGACATAGAAGGAGAAGAATCAGTCTGCAGGAGAATCAGAGTACAGATATTAAAAGTGTTAACATGATATCTTATAGACATACAGTGGAAGATAAGAGCCCAGATAGTTCCCCACCACATTTGTGTCCAGTGCCTTAAAGAGTCTCCAACTAATCCTTCGCACACCAAAAATTAAGTTCTCAAAAGCGAACGAGAGGAACGCATTTAAGCCGAGACATGGATCACGATGTTCCTTCCTCTTCTGACGGCACTGTGTCGTAATCTCGAAAAAGTTTAAGTTGTGAAAACCTGATCTAGAGAGTTCGGTCTTTTCAGAGCTGTTTACATGGAAGAGATCTAAACTGTTTGGAGAATAAATATGTTAAGAAATTACCCAAAAGTAGGAATATAATTACACAAAAGATCATTTTCCAAGTTTTGCTTAACTTTCTAAAAAAAAGATCTGTCCTGACGGTATTTTCTATTTCTATGACAGGCGATAAAATAGCCATAAAGCTTGAATGCAACTTTTGTGCATTTAGTTGAACTTATCCTGAAAACTTTACATTAAAGACACATTTATGATTGTCACTATATGAAAATCCTAAAGATCGTCCACACTGCTTAATTACATAAACTTTTAACAAGTAAAGCTAAGATTTACTCCAACAACTCTTCCATATAAACAAGTTTTTTGTACTCTGCACCTTTAAGTTCCACCTTAAACACTTTAAAACCTTCCTTGCTATTTGGGCTTCATCAGCAAAAACCTGAATTAACGCTGCTGGCACATCCCTCTGTGAAAATCCTAAATCTTCTCCTGCTATTAAATAAAATAAAGAAAAAAGGGAGTCTATTTTCTCAAAAGAATACTTGACATTTTAACATGCAGTTTCCTCTTCACCAGGCCGCACTGATTTGAGTTTCTGCACTGATCTGTCAAAAGAAGTGCGAAAAACTCTCATCAAAACCAGACTGCTAGCTGAAAACTACTGAGTTAGCTAGGAGTGGTGCCAATAATTTTTTTTTTTTTTTTTTAATGCAAACACTGTAAAGTGTCAAACATGTAGAACTGATACAACAAATTAAAAGCCTGATGAAGTAAAAATAAGGAAAGAAACTAACAAGAGGTGTCAAGAGTTCCTTTAAAATGTTCCCTAAAACAGCTCCTACACCACTACAGGGTGAAAGCAAGTGGAGGGATGTCTCTAATCTCTAATGCAGGTCAGGACTTGCTGATATATGAGAGTTAAATCTCATGCACACAAAAAAAAGTTATTTTATAAAGGAGGGGAAAAAAGCTGCTCTGCCTGATTCTGTTAAAAACACCAACTATTTTACGAAAAATGAACAAGCGGGGCAAGGGTGGGTTCTCCATTATTGATACGCAGGAAAGACTGGTTATTGCAGAATGCTGTGGAGGGAACACACAGGGATCTGGTGCAAGCGGTTCTGACACCGAACCACTGAACAACTTTATTGACAGGTTCTGCAGCTTACAGCTTACAGGACACACTACACCAGTATACGTCTCACTGCAGCAACCATGGAAGGCCTCCAGAAGATTGACAAGATATTACTTTTTACTGATAAAATGTGTCATTGTACTTTGTGATCATGTCAGCGGCCAAGTCGAGCTTCTTACTGACAACCCCCGCCCCCAAAAACACCACAGTTTTAACAATACACTTAGCTAGTACCCGCTTCTTTTTAAAAAAAAACAAGACACTTAGGACTCATTTAACTCAGCAGGATGAAACCTGTGAGCCTTCAAGACTATAAAGTAAGGATTATGTGCAGTCCATACTCAATGCAGAATAGACATCTTCATCAACATCTTCAGGTTTAAAATTATACAGGACAAAAAAATTGACATTGGCAAATGTTACTGAACAACAGATTTGAGTGTATTAAAGTTTAGCAGGGAAGATTTAAAAAATAAAAATCACTGGCGAGTCTATTCCATTCACACAACTTTAGTCTGGTAATTGTAATCAACGGTAATTACAATCAATCCCAGCCATACTTTTACTTCATTGGGTTCTTAAAACCATATAATAAAAATATTTTCACAGAAAATAAAATGACAATGAATTATCAATACAAAAAGAGCATATTTTCCTTTTACAACCCTTTTTAAAAAGTACATTTGCCTGACCTGAAGCAGGCTACAAAACCCATTTCATTATGAAATACAGTCATAACAGTTTAAATGATTTCTCAAAATCATGTTATAAAGTGGCAACAGTTCAACAATTGGTCAGTTCAGAGCATTTAAAAAAAAAAACAATGGCTCGTCTGTTGTTTCTCGTATCAACTTCATCTCACTCAGCCACAATTAAAACATTTAAATATATGCGTTTATATATTAGTTATGTACTAAAAACAGATAAAACCATGGCTTTTTAGAGAGAAACAACAAACTGCTTTTAAACTGTGGTGACTCCAGGAAACCCTCATCTCAAAAAAGACATCAAATAACACAAATGTAGCGAACACACAGTGAACAGAAGATACACACAACTCGATCATTGTTGACAGAATGTTCTCAAGAAAGGTGACGAAAGCCAGAAAGAGGGGGAGAGAGAGAGAGAGAGGTGAGAGGAGGAGGAGAGAGTGTTGATTTTGGGTTTGTTTTACATACGGGTCTAGACGATCCCACCACAGCTGTGTCAGAACGATCTCTGCAGAGACAAGAATAGGACAGAGAGGAACAATCAGTTACTGACGAAACTCGACAGCCAAATTTACTCATAGTAGAAACCTTGAGACGACCAGGTGTAAACGTTTCATGGATTTAACTTATTATGCTGTTTATTAATGTTTTCAGTAATGTATTTTATTTAATACATACACAATGAACGTCCTGCCAGCGGGTTTTACTCCACCAAGCGGAGTGCGGCGGACGATCACGGAAGAGTGTTTCGGGATGTGGGCTTCATCATCTGTGTATTCTACAAAAAAACCACAGAATTCAAAAGATCATCAGAAAACAAAACGATACAACCATTCATTCAACAGATTTAGAGACATTTACGAGTCAAGATGATCTATATAAACTAAAAAAATCTGAAGGCTTCGACACATTAAGATGTAACTTTTTTTGTTAAATATGAAAAGTAACAGTGGATGTGGGTGAGTTTTCTCTAATTGGCATTTTCTCTTAATCTATAACCACAGCTGTTAAAAAACAATAAAGTACTTGAAATAGGAAGTCATTATCAAATATTTTGGATGTTAAAGGAAAATGTGACAATAGTTATGTATTACCATGTACTTGTACTTTATTATTAGAGCTCCAATGATTACTTAATCAATTAGTTAATTGAGAGAAAATAACCAACAATTTTGACAATCAAATAATCACCCGATGAAATAAGATTAGACTTCACTTTATTAGTCCCACGCTGGGAAAATGTACATGATTGCAGCAACAAAGTGGACAGCAAAAATAGAAGTCAATAAAAAAGAATAAAATACAATAAACACAATGGGAAAAAATAAAAATAATAATAATCATAGCATTATGTACAAGAGTAATATTGTCTTTGAGTGATAATATACCTGAGTTTCATATTGTTATTGCACTGATTTAAGGTGAAATCTGTTCTGATGGTTCACACTTCCCAATAAAAGAAAGTCATTGCTTTTCTTGGTCTTAAATTGTGGTGAACAACAATACAATTGTATTTGTATGTACAAATACAATTTAGGTTTTAGAGTTTTGTTTGGATAAAACAAGATTTTTCAAGGTGTCATTATGGGCTCACTGTATGTTAATCTCAGAAACTCTGCATATTGCACACTTATTTATACAAAGATCCAGTTTACTGTATATAGTATTTTATCCTATTTTTGTCTTATTTATTACTGATTCTATTATTTTAGTACTGTACTGCTGTCAATTTGAATTTCTCCCAAATGGGGATCAATAAAGATACATCTCATATCATAAAAAACACCACCATCAAACTGTATGCAAATCTCAGGAACTTCTGCATATTACACATGTATATATTGCACATTTATTTATACTAAGATTCAGTTTACTCCATATAGTATTTTATACACTTTATCCTCCTTAGGTCTCTATTTTTGTTGATTATATTTTAACACTTTTTCCCACTATACTGCTGTCAATTTGAAATACATCTAAAGGGGCATGAATAAATAAACATTATCTCATCTTACATCATGAAAACCACCATTACCTTACCGTTAAGAGACATGAACCCGTCCTAAAATTGTAAATTCCTTAAAATTAAAAAAGGGGATGACGTGATATGAGTTACACATGAGGTTGAATCATGTGTCAGATGATAAACTTACCTTCTCGAGTCTGCGCATTGGTGATCTGCAGGTCGCAGTCTGTGGCCTTGAGGCGCTCCCGGCCCATAATCTGCCTTTTAAGCTCACTGAGGGTGATATGGAGCCCATCGAAAGTGACTGTGTTGTAGTCCAGTTTGGAAGAAAACTTATAGTGAACACACGACATTTTTTTTTTTTTTAAGTTACAAGGTCTAAAGCACTTTAAGTCAATCAAGCAACAAGAGAGAGAGTGAGAGAAAAAAAACACAGGCCTTGGTATGATAACAAAATAAAAACAGCGTCAACACTGAACACAGGAGGCTAAATCTGGTGACTTTAATGAGTAAAACCTTCTTTTTTATATATATATTCGCTGAAACACTGTGGACAAAAGAGGACTATGATAGGGAAGGGTTCAGGCTCGCAGCAGAAGACGACAGAGTCCTTGTTGTTTTTAGCCAAAGAAAAATAATATGGAGATGAGAAAGAGGCCAGAGCGCCATCGATGGGCGCTGCTGTGAGCCTCGTCAGTCCCTCTTTTTAAAGTCCAATAAATCGCCACAAAGATGTCACCAAATCCGAGACAAGTCCATGCAGCACCGTGTGAATCTTGTCACATGGATGTAAACGAGGACAGGTCCGTCATGAGTATTGTCCTTGGTGGGGAAAGCCCCCCCGGTGGCCGCCGCACTGCAAGCAGCTAATGTAGCTAACTTAGCAGCGGGCCTTCAGGGTTTCCAGAGCATCAGTCCTTATAACACACAAGCAGCAGCCTTTTTTTTGTTTAATGGAGGATGAGTTCGTTTTTTCTTCCACGATAAACAAAACCGAGCTCCAACAAAATAGTCCACAAAACTGCGTGAAAGCTTGCCGCACCAGTCCACCCACACCTCTTGTTTATATATATATATATTTTTATATATCGCTGTTAGGACCTTAAAAAAGAAGATGTGATTGTGAAACCGCTACAACCCGTTAGCTAATGCCAAAGGCTAACATGCAAACACACCTCGAGATTAGCTAACGCCGCCTCGCCGCCGTCGTTCACAGGGGAACAAGGGCTAGCGGGCTAACGTGGATGCTAACAGTTGCTATGCTAACAGTTGCTATGCTAACAGTGTTGCTTCTCAACGTCGAGTGACAAATCTTAGCTAAATCCACCAGTTTTACGCGAGCAGGGCGCACTTTTCCTCTTCCTTCCACGGTTATGATTCCACCATGCGAGTTGTTTATCCGGAGTTTTATTTTTCACATTTTGTTTGTTTAATTTAATCCATAAAATCCAGAAATAATCGCAGGTCGAAGCTTCTTCTCTCCTCGCTGTTTCATCAAAATGGCGCACGACGGAACCGGAAGTATCCAGGGTTCTTCCAAAGAGTACACAAAGCAAATAGTTATCTGCTTCGTCTTCTTTAAATTACCGGCGGATAGCAAACCAGAGTCATGTTCAATTCAAATGGACTTTTAAAAAATATTATTAAGGGATTCAGTTTGTGTGTGATAATAATTGAACAAAATCTTACAAGCTTAAAACAAAAAGCCAACTATGTTTGAAAGGGACAAGTCAATATTAAGTCGTACACTTCCAGACCATCAAAAATCTGACTTAAAACTGAAAAAGCAGCAAAATATAACAACAACAAAAACAAATTCTGATCAGTGAAACAAAAGTGGTTTATATCCAAAGTTTTGCATTTGAGGTCACTTTTTATGTTTTTATCGTGATTCTTTGGAGATTTTATTCTATTTTGTTCTTTTTTTGGCATGAGAATCATATGTGTGATATAACACTGAGTGCCAGAAAAACAGTCAGATTCCTGTATATGTAAAAACAATCCCCTTGCTAACACTGATGCGCTTGATATGAACTATCTTGACTTCCTGGTGTTCTTTGATTATTTAATGCTGATAAAAACTGCGTTATGTCCCTGAAACATTACTTACAGTCAAACTCTAATGCATTAATCAAAGTATAAAAATACAAAGCTGTACAAAGAATTCATCAATCAGTTTGTTCATCTTTCCCACGGGTAGCGTGGCCGAGCGGTCTAAGGCGCTGGATTAAGGCTCCAGTCTCCTCGGAGGCGTGGGTTCGAATCCCACCGCTGCCAAAAGGTTTTGTCTCAGAAATGATCTCACTATGCGTCGTGGTCACATAATAGGAAAAAATACTTAGCATTTACAATCCATTCCTTCTTCCTGTTGACTGTAGAAGCTGTGAAATAGGAAATAAACTCCAATACTTCCAAAAGTATTTGCTTCAAAGTCTCCATCCTGTTAGAAAATGTGTTTTTTTCTTGTTTCTTTAATTGGATGTTTGAGCAGAGTGATGTCACCAATATGCACAGTTTGACACTAGAAGTTGGTTTTCACATTGATTTAGCTTAATGTGTGTAGGGTGGATTAAGGTAATGTGGGAAATGTTTTGCAATTCTGACTTGTTTACCTTATTTACATATGAATCCAATACATTATATTGACTCCTAATACCATTATAAAATATGTTTCCTTGTTAAATCAAAGGGCAATTTTGGATATTGGACTCAAAAGTTTCAGAATTTGTGGATTTTGTAATCTGGGACACTGGTTTTATGGTTTAGAAATACTTTTATTTATTCAAAACAGCCTTATCTGCCAAAACATTCTGAAATGTGCATACTCATATTTGGCCACTTAATTTAGTAGGCCTACAATTTTTAGGGTTAAAAAACTATCAGTCTGTATGTTCACATGTGTATTTTGAACAATATAACTTACACAGTAGGCATATACTAGTTAGATTTAAAATAATTGAATAGAAATAGAGATAAATGCACTGGAGCTTAGTTGTCCCACATTACCCTAATCCACCCTACCTATAGGCACAATTTGTGACAGCACAACTAGTTTGGAGCCAATCGTGATTAACTGAGAATGGACTTTTCAGTGAAGGAAGAGACATATTGTATCCAGCAGTTAAACGTTTAAAATGAACAATATTTTCATAGCTATTAATAGATTCCTTATGTTTAACAAGGTAAATTTAACCTTTTTTGTGGGGGAAAAAACGCATATCACACAATATTTATTCCAAGCAAGGGTTTTTTGATAAGTGGTTGGTACTGTTCATATTGCAGCTATGGTATGTGCACATGTAATTCTGAAGTCAGGTTAAATCTTGTGTGGTCACTGTGAGAGTATTCATCACAATTGCCTTCAATGTTCGCCTGAATAACCTGGGGGACAATGAACGACCTAGCCACACACACACACACACACACACACACACACACACACACACACACACACACACACACACACACACACACCTACATATGCAGAGGATATACTGTATATATATAGTTTAATATGTACCAATCCTAATGTTGTGTTAATGTTATTTAGTTTCACTTATTCTCGATGCTTTGGCAATATTATTTTTGTGACATTAATGCTAATAAAGGAAAATATGATTTGATTTTATTCTGGTAACACATCAGGTTTGAGTCTGCCTACTGTTGTTCAGCAGCTGCACGTCTGTCCTGCCCTCATTACTTCATGCATGTTCACAAACACGAAGGTCACAATATTTTTCAGCACAGTTTTGGTAAATTGTTTGTGCCTTTGTTTATATATTTGCACTTGGCTCGGACATTTGCTTGTGAGCCCACTCATGCAAGGACACATTTGAATATATTCTCTCTCTCTCTCTCTCTCTCTCTCTCTCTCTCTCTCTCTCTCTCTCTCTCTCTCTCTCTCTCTCTCTCTCTCTCTCTCTCTCTCTCTCTCTCTCTCTCACACACACACACACACACACACACAACACAAGGGCCACAACACAACACTACACTACACCTTGAACAGCACTTATCTCTCTGAAAAGAACATTTTGTTGAAATCCTATCAATTTATAAGCTTTATTTGATGTAAACAGAGACTCAGTAACATAACCATCAGGACAGAACCGTTGTTACACTTATGCATGCTCACATGCTTACGCAACACACACGCACAGACACGTAAAACACACGCAGTAAGAGACAGATAGCGAGAGTACTAATGCATTTAATAGGGTTTCGATTTTGAGCTTAGGTCCAAAGAAATGAGGACGAAAACAGGACATAGTTATGTCCTTCCCCAGATGCCTGTGTTTGTGTTTCTTGATTTTCTGTGCGATAATTTCTGATTTTCATTGATAACTCTCCCTTTCTGTCTTTCTCTGCATGTCTGTCTGTGTCACACACACACACATTCCTGCTACTATACACACTGAACCGTGTACACACTACAGATACCCTGTAGATATAGCTATTGTAACAGCATAGCAGTATGACACACAAAGAGCACATGTCAAAGAGCACATTTTAGATCTCCAAATTGTGTTCTTGTTTACTTCATTTCCTCATCTTAGAGCTTGTCAACAGTAAATCATAGATGCAGGTTTCTTCAGTCTCCAAACACTTTCCTCTTTATTCACTGAGAAACTGAGACAACTCCCTCTTGTTAAGTGTTTAAGTTCCTCTTGCTCTTATTAGCACCTCCTCCTCCTCCTGCTCCTCTTCTCTCAGACCGGTGTGGTCCTTCTGTTGGCCGCACAGTTTCCAGGCAGGATTTCTGTGTTGTTGTGAGTGGTTAAATCATCTACAGCCATGTCAATTTTACCGTCCTTCAAAGGCGAAGTCAAGGTGTAGAGCATGAAGTCCGTGCCCACTGTCCCCGGTGTCGGCAGACCTGGCATGGCCTTGGATTCGGCAGAGATGGATGGCTCTCGATCTCGCATCAGGGACGCTCGAAAGGAGTGTGAGATGTATTCCGCGCCACTGTTGCTCCTGCAACTGTATCGGCGGCAGCGGTTCTGGTAGTAGTAACGGTTGCGGTAGTAAGATGAGCTGCGGGAGATGGGCGGCTTGATGAGGGAAGGCCGGCCTTTCGTGCGCAGCTGTCTGTGCTTCTCTATGAATATGTGCACCGCCAGCACGCCAACCATCTCGGCCAGCACGAAAGACAGAGCCCCAAAATAAAAAGACCAGCCGTAGGAGTAGCTCTTCTTGTTGTCGCTCTGACTGGGGTCACCTGAGTTGGCTGATATGTACACGATGATGCCAATGATGTTACTGAGACCTGAAGAGGTGAGAGGGATGAGAGAAATCAGGTGTGATGATAATCACTGCATGGAATGGATATGATAAAGAAATCAGTGTGCGGAGGTTTGTTTCTGACCTGCAGAGACGAAGAGAATACCCGCGCAGAGGATGACATTGTAGCGCGACTTGTAGAACTCGCTGGCAGCGACGCACACACCTCCGAGAAATAATAAACCCACACTGAGGATGGGGAAGAGGCTGGAGGCCCGCACTGCTCCTGAGAGGAGAGGAGACGAGACAAGAGGAGAACGGAGGAGATGAGACTTAGCTATATATTACATTTGAATTCCTGAGGCTTGTATTTCTGTAGTCAGGTGTCACAGTTAGACGTTTTACTCACGTAGTAAATACTCTGCAGCGTCCTGCTCGTAGTCTGCGTCTTCAGCAAAATGATCGATGTCTTTGCAAACACCCCGAAATGTTCCTGCAGAGAAAGACAGAAGTTAATCACGGTATACATCGCCATTACTCTGCTCTGTGTGTCATATTATAACATGACATCGTCTCTTTGACCCAGTACACTTTGCATACTCTCTCTAACAGTGACTTGCATAATGCTTAACGTGATGTCTACTATGTAATGGGCTGTTTTGTATTGATTTTCAGTTCAATTCAGCTCCAAGCCTAACCGGAAATATTTTGTATATCAAACTGAAGCCAAGAGAATAATATGTCGGTCTAAACTTGGATCTCTTTGACAGAGTTGCCATAGGAGGTGTGTTTTTTCATGTTACCTAGAAATAAGCTGCTAATATTGATTGATTATATCGATAAAAAAAAGGGGAAAAAAGAAATTAGAGTCACGTAACTGTTCCTCACAAAATCTATTTGCTGTTGCAAGTAAATATAACGTATTATTTCTAGGGGACAGGGTTGCTTCTTTTCTTCCTGTTAGGGCAGCAAATACATTTTTTCATTATTGATTAATCTGTCCATTATTTTCTCGATTAATCTGTTACTGGTTTGGTATTATAAAATGTCAGGAAATGGTGAAAACTATCAGTCACTGTTTCCCAAAGCCCAAGGTTACGTCCTTAAATGTCTTGTTTTGCCTCGACCGACAGTCCGCAACCCAAAAATATTCAGTTTACCATTAATAAGACTAAATAAACCAGAAAATAGTCACATTTGAGAAGGTCAAATCCGAGAATTTGGACATGTTTTCCTCCTGAAAAAATGACAGGAAACAATTAATCGATTATCAAAATTGTTGGCGATTAATTAAATAGTTGATCGACTTATCATTACAGCTATACATTCTGGATATGTACAAATAGCAGTGACTTATTGTCTAGTCTGATAATGGCTGATTTAGATTATTCATATTCTTCTGTTTAATAATAGCCTAATGTTTAAAAAAAACGGTATAATTGGCTACATGATGTGTTTTCTCTGTAAAAATTGATAGAGGTGCAGGAGTTAATTTCACATGGTCATTTTTTTGCCTTTATATTTTGCTTGTTTCTTGTCCACATGAATGTTTGCCTGATAAAAAAAACCGTCCAGGTTGAAACATTGCAATAAATACTCGGGACCTTCCTGGTTAATTTAGTTAAGACAACATTAATTTTGAGGTTTCATTTATTTAAATGTTGGTTCTCTGGAACTCCAATTAAGATTAAATACTGTATATCTTTTTCTGTAGAACCTGGACAATAAACCAGATTCACTACACAGTATGTGGCAGCTAGCAGCAATCCAGCATTTCCAAAGTGCTTAAGACAAAACATCATAGGACAATGCAAAGTGAATATTTTATAAATGGGGATTCACATACTAGTTCAGTAGACATGCAGCATGTTAAAGGGCCTGGATATACTGTGTGTTGGCTTCACAAAGTCCAGTTCTGCCATTAAAATGGCATTTTAAACATTTTAAGTATCACCAACTCTTCATATTTCATGTTTAAAGAGCAGAGAAACCTCAAATTAGTGTTGATGAAGCTTTTAAAAAAAAAATCTGTGCACACACATTACACATTACATTATCCTCACTTTTCTGCCATTCCAGCTCCTTTGTTTCTGTGTACTTATCACTGACCATTTACTATAAAATATACAATGAGATTCTCCATACAGTAAGTAAATGTGACAATGTCAGCGGGGTCAAACAGACACGAGTTGAATCACAGATGTTCTGTAGGAGAGGAAACATCCTCTGGCATTATATGTTGGCAAGAATCCAAACCATAGCAAACACTAACTGGTCCCACTAACCATCAAATCATCAATCAGACAGGCTCTCATAACCCGTAAAGACAAAGACGTGTTTGAATTTGGACAAATTGGTTGTTCTCATGGCGACTGAAATCAGCTGCACTCGTGTTTCCTGCTCTCGCTAACCTTTTGTGCCTTTCAGTATTTGCACACACACACAGGGGGATATATTGATAAATGTGTCCCTATGTGCTGCACTGATTGACCAGTATTGATGATGTGACTCGGTCGCCATGGTTACCAAAACAAAACTCATTCAGTGGTTACAACTCGGCCGCGTTGAACAGGTCAACGAGAAAATTCACAGCTGAGAAGACATCTATTCAAACGATGGGATACAAAAGGAGACAAGGTGCTAGTTCTCACGGCTTTTTTTTTACAGCATGTGTGACTGTCAGCTCTGTTTTTCTCTCAGCTCTTATTCATAATCTGATTGTAGTTAACATGAATGAAACCCCAGCTCTGCCACTGGACTACATTAGCTATAATCAGTGCAAACAACCAATCAGCAGTATGAATAAATCTACTCCGCCTGCCTCATCCTACAATAATTTATTTCACATAATGTACAGACATCCTGCAACGTCCCGTCTGTCTGTGTGTGTCTGATACAAAGACAGACAAGACTGTTGAAGCATTGACGTCCTCTGCATGCTTTGTTACCTCTCCATTAAACCATTTTGGAGCTTAGCGATAATGGGGCAGCAGAGGAAGGAGGGGGTTTGTGTGTGTGTGTGTGTGTGTGTGTGTTTGTGTGTTTGTTTGTGTGTGTGTGTGTGTGTGTGTGTGTGTGTTTGTGTGTTTGTGTGTGTGTGTGTGTGTGTGTGTGTGTGTGTGTGTGTGTGTGTGTGTGTGTGTGTGTGTGTGTGTGTGTGTGTTTGTGTGTGTGTTTGTGTGTGTGAGGAAGGGCAGAAAAGAGAGAGCTGAATATTTTCATTTCATTCAGAAAAAAAACACGAACAGCAAACAGAAGATATTGGATAGGAAAGTGAGAGGTGCAATTTAAAATTGATAAATAATTGACAAATGTCATTTTCATCCGTCAGCAGATTTGAACTCTTTTAGCTGTGAAGTGTATGATTTGCTGCAGGAGCACAAATTTTCTCTCACGACTTTCTGTGAGTGACAAAGCAGAGATAAAAAATAAAATAATGAAACAACTTCAGCGTGTTTTAAACTGAGCTCTTTTGGTTCAGCAGGCTGGTTATTTAAAGGTAGTTTTCCTCTATCTCAGCATCAGATCAGCAACCATTTAAATAAGCTTTTATAAATCTTCCTGTAGAAATTGAAATTTCTATAACAACAAAGATTTTGTGTTGTTTTCTATTCATTATGTTTATATTCTCCTTGTTTCACCTCCCCCTGATATTTCTGTGTGATGTGATGGTACAGTAGTTTTAGACTTAAAGCACTTTCTAACTCTATTTTTAAAAGTTACCTTAGAAATAACCAATAGATCACAGTAAAACATTTATTTTTTTAAACATTGTTTTGTCTCTTTTCTTGACAGTTCAGTTTGTACAACACTTCAGGTGCTTTAAATAAAGGTTTCAAACATTTTCATTGAGTTGAGTCAATTCTACAAGATCTTGAATTTGGTTGTGATGATTATCAACAGAGGAATTTATCTCCTCCAATGAAAAAACACGATTATAAATTATTATAATATTCTAGCATAATATTCCACTTGTAGCATTTATCACTCAGTGCAATGACATTGTGCTTTATGGTACTTTTTTCACTCCTGTGGAAGTAATAAGCCTTAAGTACATATATGAAGCATCTGTTCTTGAATACAATGATCTTCTATTTAAAATATCTTTCTGTTGAGTGAGTTTTGGTTGATATATCTTAATAAAGAGTGAAACAGTGAAGCTGTAAAGTGAGTTTTTTCCAGCACAGACAGCAGCTGAGGTCATGTGTTTACCCTCGGTGCAGCAGGTCCTCCACAGACCGGAGTGCGTCAGGACCTCCTCGTTCTTGCGGACGGTCTCGTTGTCGTTTTGGGTCTTGGAGCGGCACATCCCGCGGGAATACAACCAGTAGTCCGTGCCCACGGCGATGGTCATGAGGCTGAAGGCAGAGAAAGCCCCCACCGTGGTCAGCAGCATCAACACACCCCGGTTACACAGCCTCATGTCGGCCTCCTCTTCCTCTTCCTCTTCCTCCTCAGCAGGGTTTAGAAACTCCTAAAAACTTTCCCCCGGTGTCTTATCTTTGCGTGGATCCAGCCGGCTGAATTAAAACCAACTTTTGTGCACATGTTCTGCAAACCTGCGTTAAACTCGCATCGTTGGACAGCTGTGGAGGTTTTGATACGAGTCATTTCCCCCTCAACTAAACACGCACCGGACTTTGTTCACAGAGTTGACGTTTCCATGTCAAGAGGACCAGGGGATGTTTTTTTCTGATTTGATTTCAGTAGTGCGATAAAAGTAGAATCAGTGCGGAAAGAGCAGCAGAGTGGAGGATGAATGTAGAGCCGGGATAAAAAAAGAAAGAAAAAGTTGTTCCGATAAAACTGCAACACCAGCTCCTCCCTGACTCCATCTAGTTTGATGTAGCTCAACTTTGCAGGGCACCCACTGCATTATGACCCCGCCTCCCTGTGTGTGTGTGTGTGTGTGTGTGTGTGTGTGTGTGTGTGTGTGTGTGTGTGTGTGTGTGTGTGTGTGTGTGTGTGTGTGTGCGTGTGTGTGTGTGTGTGTGTGTGTGTGTGTGTGTGTTACACCTGCTGCCTGCATCAGTCCAGCAGTGTAGTCAGTTCAGCACCATGGACAGCAGCTGGTTGGCTCCAGTGGCAGAAAGAGTGGTAGTATTATATTATATTATATTATATTATATTATATTATATTATATTATATTATATTATATTATATTATATCTGACCAAATTTTGAACCTCTAATGTATTTTATGACTATGCTTTCTTTAGATTTGACACTATTATTTTTTTTAAAATACATTCACAATCACACTATATTATGATATTTAGTTATTTCTGAGCTAATAATTTCTGAATAACTTCTGTTAATTTATTTAAAGTGAAGGATGCAACAATATTTAAATATTCACGATCAACTTAAACACCCTCTACATGCAAAAATATATAATTTTAAATATATATTGCTATTTTTGTATATTCTAGACCACTATAGGAACAATTTTCAGGATTAAACAATGTAATTTATGTGGTTTTTAATTGCTTTCAAATGTCAAAATGGGTCAAATTTACCCAAACAGTATGTAAGGGTTAAAGTGAAAGAAACAAGATTAGAGAAGTCCTGAAGTCAGAATTTATGTTTCAATTTCTAATGAAAAACTTTATTTTCCACCATCTTTGACCCCTTGGAGTTACATCTTTACTTAGCAAGACCTATTTATCCAGAAGTCTATTGATTTCTCTAACTTCATCTTTTTTCTGCCCTTTTAAAACATCTATAATTCTAATTTGTATTTTGATGTTTTGTGCTGAATTTCTCTTTTACATTTGTGAAAGAATTTTCATATGTGTCATATATATAAAATGCTCCTATTTTCATATATGTGCCATGTGTCCATATCTCCTGGAGTTTCTGAATTGATGAGCTCAACATTTCTACAAGAATATTTTCTTTATGTACACGTGCATTATGTGCAGCACTTTGAGTTGTCTTTTTGTATGAAAGGTGCTTTGCAAATAAATGAATGGCATGTTGTATGATATCCAAAAAAAACCTCTGCTTTGAATAATAGTTTAATTCTGCTGTGTTTTCCAGAAAACGTTCAATTGCTGAGTTAGATTAATCCTCCTTCTCCCTCACTGAAAAATCCAAAATCTATGAATATATGAATATTTCTCTATTCTCAAGTGATCAATGAATCGTTTAGTGTACAAAAAGTCAGATTGGATGTGATAGACATTTGTGATAGGCTGATTTAGTGGAAAAATGAGCAGGTTAATCGATTATGTAAATGATTGTCAGTTGCAGCCCTAATGTGTTTCTAATATTTTGCTCCTTCATAACTGTAAATGAAGGGTATGAACTAAAAGCCAGATATGCTAATTCCTGAAGAGCTTTTTGGCCGATGTCGCTGCTGTTTACTCATCACACAACCTTCATATTAATATCCTCATCAGGACTCCATCCAACAGTAAATGGGACAGGAGCCGTCCAAGAGACTCCTTCATATGAATGAATAAAAAATAAATGAGAATTTGAATATTTATAGATTTGAATATAAAGTGGGAGAACATATGTGTGGAGAAGCCCAAGCAATCAAAGCACTAACCAAAAAATATGGTGCCTCATTGTGAAATAATTAAAAAAAAAAACATCTTTCCTAACATTAGCAGTAAAATATCCACATTACCCACCATCAACTCTGTGAAATACCTACACAGTGTTACTGAAAATAAGGCAGCATCAAGTATTTGACGCTCAATTTCATATTATATATTTTATATTTATATTAAACAGTCTGTACTATTTGATACTACCTTGTAATAGAAACCACTGGACCAATTAGGAGTTAAACGACTTTCTCTAATGCATCTCAGCAAGCTAATTTATTTCATTTTGTCCACCCAGATTTATCCTTTCAGTCCATGAATCAAATAGACTCAGGCACAGCACTGTCAAGCCTCTTCACCATCCCAAGTCCGAGGCAAAATGTCATTGTCAGTATAGAAATTTGGTTTTGAAGGATAAAGTCACGATTAAAGTCTATTTTGAACGAATGAGTCACCACTGAGTCATCTTTTTTGTAGCTGACGCTTATTGTACACTACATGTGGTTGTACTTAATTTCAATATAGGAGGATATGTTCACAATTTTGTCTTAAGCCTTACACTCTTTTTTTAACATTTGAGAGCTGTAAAAACAGCATATGCACATTTTTGTTAGCTGGACCTTTCCTAATGTGACCTACAGTATACAAAAATTGAAATAAAATGTATCTTTTTTTTTTTAATTTTGTACAGCTGGTGCAGATTTTTGTATATGCAAATGTACAAGTTTGACTTCAAATTCTTCATATTCTATAAAATGTTCTCCAACACAAAATAGTGATTGTGAATATTTTTTCCCCCATAAACAAATACAATACAATTATTTTGCTCTCTGACAGCTTCATTAATTATTAATCAAACATTTATTAATGACTGAATTTTTCAGTCATTAATGAATTTGATGAATTGATGAATTTATTAAAATAAATTGGTGTATAAACCAGAATATGAACTGTATGTAAGGGTTAAAACAACAGTCAGGTGCCCAAATGTTGAAGATGTCTTTTCTTTTTGTAATCATTCCTCCTGTTCATACTGGTTATTAAAACATCCTTTCCTGAAGATCTTTTAATGTAAGTGATCGGGGACAAAATCTACAGTCCTCATTCTGTGCAAAATTGTATTAAAATGTTTATCTGGAGATAACATGAATCTTCAGGGGTCCAAATTAGTCAAATTAAGTGAATATCTTCCAGAGTCACCATCTTTTTAGTTCCACTGCAGCTCAACAGGGAAACACAAAGGGAGGATTTTGTATTAAAAATACAGTAACTTTGGAAGATATCCTGAGATGTGATTAACTCAGAGTGCTGAAGTCTCATATTATCATCAGATAAACTTTTAAACACACTATTAAAACCCAGAACCAGGTAAAGTTAATCCTCCATCACTTACATTAAAAGCAGAATAGGAAGACAGGAGGAACGACTACAGCGAGCTAAACTTCACATTGTTTTTTAAGACAGAGCTGAAAAATATGAATCTGTCCTTTAAGTGGAGATACATTGATACATAGAGTGAAAACACAGGAGCCAGAGTTACTGAAATGGTCTTGTGATAATTCATTTTAATGAAGGTATCATACTGTACGTGTCTCTCACGCGCAGGTAAAGACGGCGCATGCAACACAAGATTACTGTCCTGTTACACGATTTCTTTAGGCCACTTTATAAAAGTTGCCTTCCTCTCTTTAAGTCTTCTTCTTCTTCTTCTGCCTTTTGCATAGTAAACATTTTATTTCCCCCTCCTCTCTTCTCCTCTCCTCTTCCTCTTTTCTTTCTTATCTCATTCCCCAGTTCCTTCTCCTTAAAACTTACTTAATGTGAGTGTTAGCTGTGGACCGGGGAGAACTGGAGAGGGAAAAAGAAAGAAAAGACATGATGTTTTTATAGAAAGGAGAGGAAAAAATAGGTAAAACTGAGAAAAAAATTGACAGGTGAGGGTAAAACAGAAAAAAGGCGAAGGGGTAATAGTGTTCAGTTCAGTAACATGAAAACCACTTATAGCTCTATATCCCATTCCTATTTACATATACATTGAAACACAAGTCATACAGAATTATTACAACTACTTTATATGTTCATTCCACAGATTCGCATATTTTCTTGTCATGGACAGCCAAACAAAACCGTCTGTCTGACCCGCTCTTTGTACTGTAAAGCAAACTCTTTTTGACATTATTAGAGATAGCGTACACACACATTCGGAGGGGGAAATGAAACTTGATTTGAGCATGGATATTTCAAAAAACTTGACTTGCATTGATTAAATTCAAGACACAAAAGGTTGTTTTTTTAATATATCTCCTCTGATATGTCAAAAAGCAAATCTTGAAGAACTACTTGTACCTACAAATATGGCATGCATAGAGGAGCTGCACCACAAAGACTGTATAGGCCTACACAGCACTAACCCACTGCGTACACAGTGCCATATAGAAGAGGGGTGATTAAGCAAGAAGACAGAGACATTTTTTAAATATCGCTGCCAAACAGGCATTTGGGGGGGGGGGGGTGTTTGCATCAATTTGGAAGACGAGACGTGCTTTAGACTAAGTTCAGGACTAACTTAGACATGAGGTTATAAATCAGGACTTTCAAAAAAATCCTTCCTTCCCTCCAGACCGCCGCAGCTTGCACAGACACGTGTGTGTGTGTGTATGTGTATGTGTATTTGTATGTGTGTGTGTGTGTGTGTGTGAGCACATACATGACATATTGATCGTGGAATGTTCATGACGCAACTTTTACAGGCCGAAGAGGAGAAGGAAATCAAGTAAACAAACACACACGGCTGTTGATCAATGGATGCACATACACACAGTTACACATTCACTTCGACTCTTGATCGCTGGCCTCTGTATTGACGAGGTCCCGTGAATACTACACACGCCTGCAGTTTTACAGAAACTGGTTTGTTACCATGTTGCTACTGGTCAAAGCTCAGTCCTACTGTGACCAACCAGCAGCTAAAGCCATCTGCAGTTATAGTTTTATTCCGTTTCTCTTGTGTGTTTTGTAGATGTCAGTCGTGGGTGTAAATGTGTTTAGATGCTGATGTGAGTCTTGAGGATTTGTATATGAGACGTTTTGGCTTCAGCTTCAGTAGTTTGAGTCCAGGTGGTGGCGATGAAGATGAAGCAGGATGAGACTTGGATGAAATGTAACTGGTCTGTGCGGGTTTGGAGTTAAGCCTTGGCTGGGCTGCGTCTAACCAACAGGAACTCCTCAGACTTGTATGATGAATTCAGGGTTGGTGTAGGAGAAGCCTTGAAACTCGTTCTGGTCCAGATTCATGATGAAGAGCTTGTCTGTCGGCGTCAGCTCCACCACCATCTTTGTGAACTCCTTGTCAAAGTTGCCCACGTCACGGCGAGATTTCTGCCACAGAGAGGTGAGACGGAGAGAGAAAGATTTTGAGAAATGAAAGTGGAGTTAATTTTATACAGCGTTAAAAGGCAGTTTTTAATCCAGTGGAAGAACAAGTTAGACAACAAGCAAAGTGAACAAGTTTCCCATAGAAGCACGATGATGACGGGTAGAGAAGGAGGCAAGGGAGGTCCATTTTTTCAGCACACAGAAAGACATATTTTAGTCATAATCTGCAGAGGTGGGACAGTGTGTGTTTTGCAAGTCACAAGTGAGGGTTAGGGTTAGTCCGAGTCAAGAGACCATTTTGGAAAGAAGTGTTTTCACTTTAACATGTTAGCCCTTGGATTTTGTATTTGAGTGTGTATCCTATAAATATGTACACATAAATCACATCATAACAAGCATTACATTGTGTGTTTCAAGTCCTAATTAAATAGAAACATTATCCACCCTTTACTGAATTTATAATCATATTAGACATGTAAACGCAACTTAAAAGATGCTGAGTCAAAATAAGGGGGTGTCATAGTATCATCTTGTCAAGTTGGTAGCAAACAGTTACCAACATATTTCTCAGCATGTAAATCGAATATTCATGCTCCTTTTAACTCTAATTTTACCAACCTCTGAGAAATGTATTCAACTCATTAGCTGATAAATGCTCCACTACGTTCTCCACTATGGCGCCAACTTTATCTGTCCACAGTTTGGTGCTGTGCAGGAAGCGTGCAGAAGGTTTAATTAAAGCCTTTTTTTTTTTTGGTGGCATTTTTGCCTTTATTGGATAGTGTGCAGAGGCAGATAAGAAACAAGGGGAGAGAGAGACAGAGAGAGAGAGAGAGGGAGAGAGATGGGTATTACATGCAACAAAGGTCCCTCACTGGAATAAAAACAGGGACTTTGCAGTTTTGTGGCAGTAACCATTCAACTACTGGGAAACTCCAATTAGAGCTTCTTTTATGCTCAAAACAGCTGCCTGGTGATGCCGGAAATGATCTTGAGAGCAGTAAAAAATAAAACAACCCAAAAAATAATGAGCTAAAAGATGCTAAAAACGCTTGTAGAGCTGAGGGAAACTGCAATTGAGTTCATAATATTTCCCTGAGGGAATTAAAGACTACTATAAACTGCATATACTATATCATATACTATAAACAACCCCCTTGACATTACAGCTCACCATTTGATCCAATGTTGAATCATAAATATGAATGAATGTAGCTTTAATTTTTGGATTTGCGGTGGTCTAAAGTCTAAAGTCAAAGTGAAGTCACAAGTCATTAAAGTCATTTGTTAAGTCGTTTTTGTAATTTTGTCAAGTCTGGAGTCATCAAATTCACGACTTGAGTCCACAACTCTGATAATCTGTAAATGGGTGGCACCACGACGATGACTTTGAAGTCTGGACTCAGCACAACACAGCAATGACTCCATACAGGACTGAAGGGTGGGGAGCAAGTCGACAAAAAACAAACACACCCTGCCAACAAACCCAGAAACACAGTCAAGAGATGGAGAGAAGACCCCCTGAAACAGTTCAACAGCACAGACGCAGATAGAACCAAGACAAACTTCCAGAGCCAGAGAGAGAGACAATGTTCCAGCAACAGACAAAGATCGATAAAACAGACCGGCTGCAGACCAAACCACAACCGGAAAGGAGTTCACACAAGGAAGTGAAGCAGTGAGCCTCAGGCAAGACACATGTATTACAAACACACAGAGATCACACAGAGCGTTTTGTTTCCTACCTCCTCCTTTTGTCTCATCACAGGGCTTCCAGCTGAACTGAGGCATCAGAAACTTTCCCATCTCTACCACTGGTCCTCGTACACTAATTCAGCTCAGTTTTGTATGTGAAGCAGGTGTGAGTGCATGTTTTATTTCTACAGTGTGTGGAGTTTTTTTTCTTTTGCTTTGTGGTTTAACCCCCCAAAATTTAACATTTTAAGCAGTATACAACAATTGATAAATGGCTTAGAGTACACTATAATGTAGTTAAAACATAATGATGAAGGCTGTGAGATGCAACTGAAAGACCCATGACAAAAAATGTATTTAATGGACATAAAGTTACGTTTTTTCACTTCTTTTACTACTATTATCTAATGTTAGTTTCTGTTTATCACACCAGAAATCTGTTGATATCATGACAATAAATGCTTTATAAATGTTATAACTCTTGACAATTACATTAATAAATATTTAGCAATGTCTTTATATCAGCTTACAGCTAAATTTTAGCACGTTATGAACTTTTTTTGTTGTTGATATTGCTTATAAAATGCTAAATATGAGGGTACAAGCAATAATTAGACATTCTAGATGTTAAGCTTTTAGTGATTCTTGCTGACAGTAAGGATCGATCATCTCGTCTAACTCTCAGCAAAAAAACTAATAACGTTCCAGAAAGTTGCTCTATCTCTATGAGTGTTTTTAGGTGTAACAGCAGTAACAAGGCAGACACAACAGAAGTAGTCTGGTAGGCACCAGTGAGTATATTATCAGTTTCCAGTCATACAGGACAATTTCACAATCCACAGAAGCATCTCTCTCTCATCCATAACAATTTATTCAAATATCTCTCTGATATAGAACTTGATATATATATATATATATATGTTTTCTCATACTACATCTTGTTATCTCATGAATGATTGGTCATCGTTAACGTCATCACAATAAGTGCTTGTTTCCTTCACCTGGCAGTATCATATATCATCTTTATACAACATGAATTTTGTCATGACAACAACATGTGATGTCACCATGCCGCTGCTGCCGCCTCCCCTTTTTTTGATACAGTACGAGCTCAAAGAACTAGATTTGACACATTACTACCCTGCATCGTTACACAGTTACAAAAAAAGATAATACAACCAGTCTCACATTGAAACACACTTTGTCTTCTCAGACAATTCATTTTATATATGAAAATGACTTTAAAAGGGTGCTGTATTGTTGGAGAACAGATAAGCTTTAATGCATATTCTAATAATTACACACGTACTGTAAAATGGCACAAAATGGCTGCCCTTCATCACAGTTCTAGGACTTTTTTTTTTTTACTGCACCCTTGTGAATCTGAATCTTATTTTGGCACTTTTGGACATGTTTCTGTACGCTAACAAACTACCAGCTTCACAAGACTCTACAGGGTTTCATTGAAAGAGAAATCCCACCCCACCCCCACAAAAAAATAGTTGTTTACAAGCTAAGAGATATGCCCTCTGTCGTTAAAAGCACAGTGTAATGTTTTCAGTAATGGAGAAAAAGGAGATGAGCTTTCAGTCAAAAAAACTCTAACTCGACACTGACCTACACCCTTGCTGACTGCATGTATACGGACTTCTATCCTCTGACTAGTTAAAAAATGAAATCACCAAAAAAAAATCCGATAAGCTCACCACAACACTGACTGAACAGAAAGTGTAGAAGTATTTGGTCCTATAGACAAAAGTAAAGTCAACATTAGGAAACTGATTAGAACTCAAACAATCATAGCAAAGCAATTGGTCAGTTTTCACTTACACAGTATGATTATTACCAATATGTCATCATAGTACACTCATCAATATTACTGATAGGTCATAGGTCAATATGCAATTACAGGGAGGGTGATATAGACACACACACACACACACACACACACACACACACACGGAGAGAGAGCAGGTTCAGATCGGCCCTGCCTGAGGTCGGACTACGACCTGAACCTGCCAGTGTTAGGAGCCGGGCAGCATTCAGGAGCGAGCAACATTTCTTCACTTAAAGATAGAAATCCAGTCAGTACAGCTGATATGAGAGCAGCAGAATAACTTGACGAGCTAATCCACAGTAAACTGAAAACAGCGTGACCGCTAGAAACAAGACTACTGGTCTCCTACTGGCAACTTGACACCTGATTATTTCTCCTGATTGTTAGCGTTTGCGCACCTGTCTGCATTTCCATCTGGATATTATGTAAAGGAGTAGTTCGACATTTTGGGAAACAAGCTTTTCTTTCCGAGAGTGAGATGAGAAGATCTCATGCCTGTGCGTTTAAAAAAATGGCTTTAAACAACTTTTTTCATACATGCAGAAAACAGACTTTGATTTGTAAAATTGGTGGAGTTCCCCTTTAAGTGCAAGATTATCTTAATTTAGTGGAAACAGCTGGCTCTCTGCATGGTTCAAATATATACCTACCAGCTCCTCTAAAGCTCAAAGAGATATTTAATGTGTTGTTGTTTTTTAAATGTAGTTGCCTAGACATTATGTTTGCATGAATATTCATGAAGGGTATAAAATCGTATTTCTGTGCTACACGTCTATATATATTAATTTTTTTTGCTAAATTACCTTCAAATCACAGTGGTAAGGTAAGCTACTGGTTCGTCAAAACTTTATAGAAAAATAAAGAAACACGGCTTTCCTGTGTTTTCTGTTCGCTGTAGAGAATTTTATTTTCCCTGGGCACTTGTGTTATGAGCTTCGTCATGGACTAGCTAGCACGGCTACTTAAAATTAGTCTACTGACACTGTTGGCTGTCTCTGATGGTCACGTGATCCTCGCCTCGCAGGTCCTGGGGCAACTATCGTGAATTTGAGGGGGGAATTACGTAGTGTGTGTGTGTGAAGACAAGACTTTGAGAAGTTGCTGCACCTGGCTGTTTGCCAAGAAATAGTGAAAGCATGTAACTAACCTTAAAACTACAAATTATCATTTTTAATGAATGAGATAAAACATGTTAGCTTTAGAGGTGTTGTGGAAGGCATATTTTTGAATTTTTTGGAGAGATCCAAGCTTCAAGTCTATATGCTAAGCTGGGCTAATTCGGAGTGGTAACATTTAGGAGTAGTAAATCTTCTCATTTAACTCTCAGAAAGTAAGTAAGCAAGTAAGCAACGTTTCTAAAATGTCCAACTCTTCCTTTAACCTCTTCACCCTGCTGAATTCAGCCTGGATATGACATCATGGTGATTTTTTTTATTGTTTTGTGTATGTTTCTGAGGTGGTGGTGGGGGGTGGGGGGGGTTTACTAGTGCAGCCCAGTGATATGTGGCATGGTCAGTGAGGTGTGTGAGGGTACTCAGGGTTAACAAATGAGAAGCCTTGGAATTCTTCCTGGTCCAGGTTGGCTATAAGCTCCTGATCTGGGGGGGTCAGCTCTGGGGGGTGGCGCGTGAAAAAACGATCAAAGTTCTCCGCATCACGCCCACACTGCCAATGGAAAGGAGAGAGAGATATGGGGGAGAGGAGAGGGGGGAGCAAGGGAAGGGGGGGAGGTGGAGTGAATATGATGAAGGATGCAAGAAAAAAAGGACAACAACAACAAACAAAGAGAAAAAAGAGAAATACAACTAAAAACATGGCATCAACCAATCAAATCATTCACAGCCGAAACTGTGGATTTCCATTGGTATCCATATGTGAGCCAATGGTATTTTAGCATTATCGTTGGTGACTACACTCACAAACGCTGCATTCGTCAGAGTAGTGACCAACGGCAGGTAATGGTTGGGGTTCGAGGGGGGGGATGAGCGATTTAACCATTTCTGTGACTTACCTCCAGAGTTCGACCTAATCGTGTGTGTCATTTCCGTCAGTATTGTAATCAAAAATCTATGACCATCAGTGAGTTTCAGGTGATATTCAAACACAGCTGAAGAGTGCGTATGTGTGTAAATACTCACAGCTTTAGGTTTGAAAGGCGGCTGGACCTCTTTATTCTCCAGTTTTTCCCAGTCTATATAGCGGAAGAAGGCGTGCTCCTTGATGTCTCTCTCCCCCTCTGGACCACAGCCCAGACGCTTACCTGGATGCTTGGTCATCAGCTAAAAATCACACACAGAGACAGTATGTGAGAGGAGTAAGTGTGTGGTCTGTCATAGGCTACTTTCGGGGACAGATTGGTAAAAAGCAGATTTTTGGATCAGTGTTTTTTTAGGCCTTATCCTTCAGCCGTAGCTTTTTCAGCTGTTTTGTTCATCTCCTATAAGCGTTTAAAGAGTTGCTGTTTTGGATTGCATTAAATTGTACAAATCTAAATCTGCACGGTTTAGTAGATCAATATGTGATTAATAATTATCACAACTGGTTTGATAATTGAATGAAAAGTAAAATTATTTTTCAAGGAAAAACAAGTATTTGTTGCTTTTCTTGGACTAACGTTATTGTAGATTTAATATTTTTTTGAAAAGTTTTTGAAAGTTGTTTGGACAAAATAAGACTTTTGAAGACCCCTTCAACTCCAGGATGTTGTGATGGACATATTTTCATAATTTTTTAAAGTGTTATTGATCAAATAAATAATCATGAAAAGAATTGGTAGATTAATCACTAATAAAATAATCTATTGTTGCAGCCATACACAGATATACTGTACTTAATAAAGTGGGCAGTGGGAGGACGCTTTCCTCCACCTTTCCGCCATTATTCTCAGCTTGCAGTCTTTCAGTAATTAGGGTCAGTGGAGAATGACAGTCTCTGTTAGAGGATTTTTTTTGAGCACTTAATGTGATGAAGCCTCCAGCGTTCAGAGTGGACAGGGTGAGGGATTTGCAGCCAGATTGAGTCTGTATGTATACAGTATGTCTATCTGAGCTTGTGTTCTCACCCCCTTGCAGATTGCAACGGCTTCTTTGGACATGGATTTCGGATACGAGACGTGATGCTCCATGATCGATTGGAACAGCTCATCTTCATCTTCTCCATCAAAAGGCGGCTGGACACAGAAACCTACTTTAGTATTTTCAGTTCCTGACATAATTGTGTGTTTTCAGTTATAAAGGAAGGAAGTATAGTAAATGGATACAAACCTGTCCGGCGAGCATTTCATAGAGAAGTACTCCAAAGGCCCACCAGTCCACAGACTTCCCATAAGGCTGATAGGCTATGATCTACAACACATAATGTCAGACAGGACTAAGTCTCAAGTAAAAAAGATGAAAAATCAGATCTGACCAGTCGTCACACAGCATGTAAACACACCTCAGGGGCGATGTAGTCTGGTGTTCCACAGAAAGTCTTTGTGGTAACTCCATCGAGCATGTTCTCCTTGCACATGCCGAAGTCGGCGATCTTTATATGGCCTTCAGAGTCTAGCATCACATTGTCCAGCTTCAGATCCCTGCAGACACACATGCAGGTCATAAACACGCCAACTACTGGTCTGAAATGTTTGTGTATAATAACGTGCAGGTTTGAGCTGATTCACAAACCAACTTACCGATACACAATGCCTTTAGAGTGAAGGAAGAAGAGTCCGATGGCGATCTCTGCAGCATAGAACCTTAAATACACGCAGACAAACACCAGTTTATAGACACATTTATGTTGATATGGATACACAGCAGAGAGTGTGTGTCAGCTCTCAGATAAGGTAAGATATATTTTATTGTCTTGGACTCAAGTGTTGAATACAGCTGCATATAGAAAAATACTTGGTATAAACAATCAAGTTACATAACCTACATTTGTACATGACACCGAACAGACACATACACAAATACACTATTAAACACCTTGAACACAGAGTATACACTATTCCTAAATGATAAAACACAATGATCTGTAGACAGTGAAGTGGCAGAGCATATTTAAAAGAAGAACAGCTGTGGACAATCTGGATAATATATGCTAATAACTTGCATATTTTCGGCAGTTTGATGAAGTCAAAATTGATATTTTGCAGCTTTCATAAATGTTAGGAGGTGGATTTGTGAGAGTTATTCGAGATTATGTTATTATGAACTACTTCCTGTTAGTGATTAAGCAGTCACTCACTAACCTACATAACTATAGCTGTAACGATTAATCACTTAGTCAATTAGCAACTATTGTGATAATCAAATAGTCCTTTTAGTTACTTTTTTAACCAAAAACGTCAAATATTCAGTAGTTGAAGCTTCTCAAATGTGACAATTTGAAGCTTTTTTGTGTCATACATGATAGTAAACTGAATATCGTTGGATTCTGGACTGTTGATTGGACAAACCAGGTTAATTGAAGACATCTCTGAGCTTTAAGAAACGATAATATGTAATTTTCCCCATTTTCTGACATATTATAGACAATACAATGAACTGATTCATCTCGAAAATAATCATTAGTTTCAACCCTAAACATGACTTTAGTATAAATCTTAATTAACCTTTGAAGAAATTGCACCTATCAAGCTTTGCTTTTGAGTAAAAGACTGAGTTGAATGAAATGAAAAGTGTTCAAATAATGTTTTAATTATCAATCCTGTAGCTCTTTAACTGTGAATCAGCTGCAGGCACCTGACAAACACGCAACTAAATCTCTAATTAGGGGATAATTGCCAGCTCATCATTTGACAGTGTTATCTAAATCCTTTAAAACTGCCAAAGAGGAATAGATATCACAGCAAAGCAGAGCAGAAAACAGAAAAATGATGTTAAAGCACTAGTAGGAACAGGAGATATTACATTATACTGTTTTTAGCAGAAAGGAAACATTGATATCATCACATGAATGTGTTGTTGTGTTGGTGTGTGTACTTACACAGCATGAGGCTCCTTAAACTTTCCAACCTGTTGGATCTGGTACATGAGGTCTCCTCCGTTAATGTACTCCATCACAAAATACAATCGGTCCTGGAGCACAAAGATAAAAGGAACAAGAAAGGAGCAGAGAACAAATGATCAGGGATGAATAAGTCATCAGTTATCTATAAAATTGTTTTTGTTCATGTGAAGTCGGTGTTATCGTTACCATGGTCTGGAAACAGGAGTGCAGCTGAGTGAGGAAAGGTGGTTTCCCAGACAGAGCGAGGACTCTCTTCTCCACCATGGTGCACTCCACGTCATCGTCCTGGATCACCACGTCTTTCTTCAGGATTTTTACGGCATACAGCTCGTCTGTACCCTTCCGCTCAGCCAGCATCACCTGAGAAGAGTCCACGAGAAGTAAACTGGTGAGATTCACACGGCTGATTCACGTTTCTCAACACACAGAAGTACGTGAACGTGCTTCACCTTGCCAAAGCTGCCCTTGCCCAGAACCATGATGAAGTTGAAGTCGGAAAGCTTGACGCGGTCCTGATTGCCGTTGCTGTCATACTTGCAGACCGAGGAAGAGGACGAGGAGTCTGCGGCTTTCCCTGGACCTACCTTCGCCCTCTGGAGAAACGAGGAAAAAGAAGAGGAGCAGAAGAGGATTAAGAGAGAAGAAAAAAAAATCCAAATACAGCGACAAACTAAGCCTCCTGTTGCTCTGTGTCACCTCAAACTTTTGTCGTAGCTCCTCGTTACCCTCCTCTCCTTCTGGCTGGACGGGAACATTAAAGTATTCTCCTTCCTCCTGGGATAGCATCTTAAACCTAAGCCCCAGAATAAAACAGAGCATTGTCAGATAAAGGCCAGGATTACCACCAGATGACGACAAAAAAGCCCTTAAATATTCCCTCCTTTCTTTTTGGGACACCTGTCCAACTTTCCCCTCAGTCCTCCTTTATCTTACCATCCGTCTACTCCTTGCTTTTGTAACTCTGAGATCCCAAAGGACAGAGATCCCATGAAGTCGTTCCTGCTGGTCAAATCCCAGTCCCAGACCTCCACTGACAGACGGCGGTCTTTGTCACTTTCTTTTAGGTTGCTGATGAATGAGAAGGAAAGGGGGGAGGGAGAAAGATCGGACGTAAAAGAAAAAGAGGCATGTTTGAAAAAATAAAAAAAGACCCTTTCATTGTCATATTTAATAATAGACAGTTTTCATGCCTACATGGTCACAGTAAGCCATAATAGCTTCGATGACAACAAGGACAGACAGGAGAAAGAGCGAGGACGGAGACACTTGCATGAGCTCCAGTTCAATTTGTGCTCATGTGACTAAAAAAATTAGGCCAAATTTTAAAATAATGTCTCACAAATTGAAGGTCTCATTCCAGGTGGGGTTGAGGCAGCATTTGATGGTCTTGGTCTTCTGCTTGCTCTCACTCTTGGGATCTGGGATCAGCTTGAGCTTCACGTAGGGGTCTGACAGGCCGTTGGGGTCCATGGGCACCAGGTTCTTCGCCTCTTTGACTGTGAGGGGATGAGATCATATAAGTAGCAGAAGAACAAGAAAGAAAAACATCTAGAACGAACAAACATTTAGTCTGCTTGGTGTTAAAGGATCAGAAGACCTTTTTAAGGGAGAATCACTCAAATAAGAAGAGGAGTTGTGTTAACAGACAATGAATTTGTATTCTGCTGAATTTACTAAATCACTCAACTTGCAATAATGAGTTTGCAAAGAAAATTCTCTCTTTGCTTCTGAAAATCAGCTGTAAACATACCGCAAAGTGTTCTGTGACGTTATAGAGGCATAAGGAAGGCTAGTGGTGAAAAGCTGCAATAATGAACTGTGAATACTGTCATGTCTCATTGCCCCTTATTTATTTATATTTTAGACAGTATTAAAAGTTTTATGGGTATGGGTATGAATGTGTATGTGGTCATCGGTATGGGTGAGATGTGCTTGGCTCGTGCGTGTGTGTGTGTATATAAGTGTAATGTGTATATATCTTATTTTATTTTTTAATGCTGCATTTGACTGCCCATACGGAGTTTCGTAGTATACTTGCAATGACATAAAGATCTATTCTAAAGTGCACTAAATATAAGCTCATATGTGACTTTAAAATGATTATTTGAGACAAAAATGAAACAGTTAAGCTTTTCTTAATGAACAGAATATCTGCTTACTGTAATGCAATAGAAGAGAGGATTTGAGAGTTTTGGTTTGTGTTCATGAAACGTGAATTTAAACTCCACTGCAGGCTACAACTTAACAATTCTTTCTTTGTTTAAGTGAGTGAAGCAGCATTTATCTCAGTATTTACATCCATATAAACACCATCTCCACCTCCAGCCGCTCTGTTTCTCTCTCTCTCTCTCCACCTGTTCCAGCAGCTCTTGTATATTTTGTGTGTCTTTGTCTTATTATATCACTTCATCTAGCCTGCTTTTTATTTGTCATCTGATGTATTAAATATGTATTATAATTAAATTCTTCTAAGCTAAAGATTATGATCTCATAATTTTCAGAGTCTTGGGCATCTGTGGCTCAGGAGGTAGAGTGGGTCGTCTACTAATCACAGGGTCAGCAGTTGGCGCTGAACCGCAAATTGCTCGGTGTGTGAGTGTGATTGTGAGCGTGAGAGTGAATCAGAGGCAAATTATAAAGTGCTTTGGATAAAAGTACTGTGTAAATGAAGCCATTTATCCGTTTGAGTAACAGTTTTTTCCCCAGGTGCATTTCAACTGCGTCCAAAGTATATGTTATGTAATGAAGATCACCACGCTATTATTTATTTTCTGAGCTTGATGATCTTATAGAAATCCCACAACTGACTCGCACCTGCTAAGCTCTCCTTCCCTCGCAGAATGTGTCTGCGTAATGAGCTGCTGTCTTAGTAAATCTGGCTCTGAATATGCACAGATTGCAGCCACAAAACTCCACGTAAATGCCATTTTCCTCAGTAAATCTGGACTGAAGGCTGCTTATTTGTCCTTTCCAGAGGACAGTGGGACACAAACCTGCAACACTTCTACATGTAAAGCTGTGAATGCAGCTCTGGCCTGTCCCAAATAACTCTGGCTACATTTGACAACACTTAACAACAGTTTAGTTTCTGTTCCATAATCAATCCGCAGCTGTCTGAGAGAGAGAGAGCTGGCACGTGGATGCATGTCCTAGTGGAGATGTGGGTCAATCGTTTGATCATCGATCGACTAATGGACTTTCCAGTTTTAGTCTTGGGCTGATATAGCGCTTTGAGAGGCGCTCTCCCTATCGCTGGACCAACTCTGTGTGTGTGTGTATGCACGTGTGTGGCAGAGAGAAAGTGAAAATGAAGAGATGGACGGATACAGAGAGAGCACTCACTGGTGACGGTGAGCGTGTCCTTGGTGATTTGGGCAGTTATCTGGATGCGTCCTCTCCTCTCGGTGTGATCTGTCCCACACAGGCTCGGGACGTTGGCCACACACCGCTTGTGGATGTTCATCATACAATCTAAATATACACACACACAAAATGCATTATTTCTCTCATTGTTACAGTGCCATCAGTCAAAGTTATATTATCAAGCATTTGTTCTTTAAAACACTTCTGATAGATAAAAATTGTGTTTTTTTGTATATTTCAGATTTAACTTTTAACTTAATTACTTTTTCAAAACTGGCAAATAATGAATTAATTTGAATCGTTACAGTAATTTAATAATTAAATAGAAAAGATGAAGAATACTGTGATAAAACAATGATGAGGATGATCAAGTGAATTTTATTGACAGAGCCCAAAATCACAAAAAAGTTTTCAGATACAGCATCCTTCATTCAATAAAAATGAAATAGTCCGTAAAGAAAAACAGAAAAACGTCAGCGAGAGAAACAGAGGAAGGATCCATCTTTCAGGACAGACAGACAGACATGCTAGGTATTGAATTGACAGATTAGACAGAAGTGGATAACAGTATAGTCACAGAATAAAGTAACTAAACTACATAAAATACACAGAAACATAAAGTACATAGTGAGTTTGTGTTAAAGTTTCAGGCAAAATGTAAAAGTGTTGAATTGACAGCAGTTGAAGAATATCTTAATCTATCTATCTTAAATTCAGTGTTACAAAAATCTAAATATGTTTCCTTTAAGGGGGGATAAAACTCAGCCGCTATGTATGTAATTACTCAGTCTGTCCACTAGATGTCAGACTGCTGCTCTGGTGCACAAACCACTCATCACATCAGTGGGTGGTGTTGTGGCTCTCCAGAGGTGGAGAATGAGAAGGTAATGTATTGCTATCAGTGTGATTTTCTTTGCATGAGAATGACCTTTGAAGTAATTATTTCTTCGAATGAATGTTATTATGTTACTGTATGTCCATCAAACAGCGGCCCAAACACTCATACATACACGCATCTTTACATTGCTGTTCAGTCTATACACAGCTGCCTCAGAAAAAGCTAATATTAAATGAACAAATGGAGACAAATCTTATTTCTAATAATTTATTTCCATACTGATTTTTTAAGATTCAAGTCAAATCTGGGATTTTTTTTTTTTAAGATGTATTCTTGCCTCCTGCAACAGAGAAAGTTAAAATTCAAATATCTGTGTTTCAAAGAGAGAGAAGTCATCAATGCTCCTTCCTCCATGAAGAATCATGTTTCTGTTTTATTAGATCATTTACTGGCTATCTGGCTAAGAGACTAAGTGGCGTCTGCTGTAGAAGGGAAATGCTCTCCTGAGACTGAAAATGTGATTGCTGTTATTAATCTTTGGAGTAGTTTCTAAACAAACAATAGCCGTTACCCCAGTGTTTTCGGACAACGGAGGTGTACGGCACAGAGGGATACGATGTATCAGACTGTGGATACACGTACAATACTTGTAAGTAGGATCAATTCATTGTTACTATGTGAGATTTATTCATAATAAGAAAAATATAAAAAAATCACCACAGACGTATCCTTTAACGATGAATATACTGTATGGAAAAAATTGTAATTATTAAAACATAAAACATATTAAGATCCATTGAAAGAGAGAAAACACTTGCATGTCATAAAACTCAAATGTTTTTTATGCTCTGTTTGATAATTATGATTCTTAAATATTTATTAATTTAACATTAACAAGTTGAATTCAGGAATACGCGTTTATTTCTACTGTTTATTGTGTAGCATAAAAAAATATAAAAATCAATAACATATAACAAATAAATTTGTAAGAACACAGACTTTGGCGTTTTATCTTTTCATGAACTATAAACAACCTAAAACATATTTATGAATTATGTTAATTAAACTCTCAAACTCAAGAATTTTTCAGAGGTTTTCATTTTTCATTTTTCTTTCTTTGCATAAACGTGTTGACGTTGATGTGTTGTTAAATATAAATGAATGAAAACTGCAGCATTCCCGAGTCAAAGTCCATGAAACGCATATACGTCACGGATACAATGAGGAACTGTATACCCTTTAAATAATGTCGGTCACAGCAGGAGACAGCACTGCAAAGTTAACCCACTTCCTGTTTGTGTCATCGTTGCAGCAGGCAAATGGTCAGCAATAAAAATGGCACAACTACAAGGAATGTTCCATTATTCGCTCTGTGCTGAGAGAAGCGTCTCTTCAACTGTCCGTTATGATGAATCAAGAGCAAGGTCAACTATTTTAAACGATGTATGTAATCTCATTTCAGAGAACGTGTTTTTTTTATTGAGAGGTTTTCATATCTCAAAAGCATCTGAGCATAAATTGTATTCATTTTGTCTTAGGCAAGTGAAGTGTTGCAGTATTTGGGGGAATGTGTTAGACTTTTTAAACTGGTCTAAGCCAAAGTTTGTTTTGAGGTATACGTGTTCAGGAAAGTTCACAATCTTTCAGTCGGTATTAAAACAACAGTCAAAATGCTTGAATCGAACACTGAAACAGGTTTTGCTTTTCTCTCTTTTGTTACTGTCCTTCTACTGCGAATCAACAAGAAAACACAAAGAGGAAAGTTTGCACTAATACCACTACATTTGGAAGATATTTACTTGATTTGACAAATTCAGACTACTGGAGCCTCTTTTTAGCTTCAGATGAACTTTGAAATACATATTTGCATATAACAAGCTACTGTGGATTGTCTTCAATCTGTCACTGAAAGCATGTTAGGACAAGAGGAACGAAGAAAAAACGGATTAAATCTTCACAGTGGCACCTTATTATTGTTTTGAGACGGATTTGAAAACTTGTGAACCTCACTTTTAATTTCATGAGAGTTTCAACATGCACATGTGTTGTCTGACAGAAATAGAACAGTTTGTGGGTGTACAGGTGTGCATAGGATGTGTGGTTTTAAAGAGCTTTAAATATTACTGGGCAAAGCAGATGAATTTCCATACACATTAGTAACCAGAGGTTATGTGGGTAACCAGGGAACAGGGTTACGTGCACTATAGTAATCCGGTTACTGTAAATCTACGTGTACATGCCACAGATCAGTAACCACATTTCTCTCTTATCATCGACCTCATCTTGGAAGTGTGGTTCACTGATTTTTGACTTCTTTGGTGCGTCTCTGTCGGCTGTGGGTGTGCTCAGCAGTGGAAACTCACTCATTTAGACTTCAGGCTAGTTTGTTTGCGTTTAATTATTAGTTGGACTTTGAGCAGTCTTATTTTAAATATGGATGCCTCGCTCTGTGTAATGATCCCTCCCTTCATTCAGCCACTCCATGTTGTGCCCTTCTCTGTCTGCTGTCCTTTACTATGCACATGCTACGTTCTATTTTAAACAAATCTGTGACATTTTATTCACCAAATGTTGTTTAGATTTCTTATTTCCTTACAGCCCAGATTCTCCTCTGCCCTCCAGCAGACTGTTATCATTCTTATGAAGCTATTTACATAAAATCAACATTATAAATGACCACCTGCTCAGATTGGCTGGAAGTGTGGCCTTCATCCCAGCCACTCAGAATAATACCTATATTGAATATATATATGAATAATGTAAGTGCCCTCGCAGAGAAGAGGAAGAACCTGCTGTTGCACAGTTCAGATTTCATCACAATGTTTCAGAACAGTAACATCATGTCTAAGTTTCCCAACAGGCAAAAATCATTTTTTCAGAAGGCCGCCACCATCACCCTAATCATCCCAAAGTTCATTGTTCTTGCTTTCCACAATCTCGCTCTTTAAGGAAGCAGCTTTCTGGAGAAAACTGACTGTCATCTGCTTACTGAAGTGCACGTAAATGCACTGGCTTTAACTTTTTAAACTTTATTTAAGAAATTCAAATTATGTTTTCTTGCACATGTGATGAAATGTGTGAATAAAGAAGTAGAAAAGGCAGAGTAGTTTTAGCTAAATTGATCAGATTGTGTCTTTAACTTAAGTAATCATGGAAAAAACAAGAAGTCTGCTGATACATAAAAATGTGACAGGAAGAAGGAGGAGGAAAGAAAATAAGAAGTGAAATCGACAAAAAGATTGAGAGTGACTGCAAAATTAACTAAGAAACCACAAAACACCAGTGGATAGGAAAGAAAGCATGTAATGAGAGGTATTTTGAACATGTCTTTCAAACACAAAGACGAGTCATTTTTTTACCTCAGGGGTTTTTTAGACTCACTTACAAAAATAGTAGACACGCTAACCTGTAACATACAAAGCAGGTAAACCAACAAGTTCTGCATATGGCTCAATAACACAAGGCTTCATTTGTGCTGCAGCCTCAAACTCACCCTCCCACACACACACACACACACACACACACACACACACAGGTGTACTTACGGTCACATTTCATGCCCTGGTGTATCAGCCCATAGAGGAGCGAGCCACAGTGGTCACAGAAGGTGGGGCTGGAGTAAGTGTGGACCCTAAACTTGTGTTTACTCCGAGGATCCTGCAGAGAAGAGAGAGAAAACATGAAGGAGGAAATCAGGAACAAATTTATATAAAAGTATAAAGTAACCCAGGCATCATCGGCGGTATGACGATATAAAAAGTATAAATGACCTAAATGCAGGTGAAGCTGAACGGTGCAGTAATGTTAACACTTAACACGAAAAGAGAGAGAAACAAGCAACGTGAACGAACAGGGAGAATAAAATGTGAGTTTAGCTCCGGTCTAAAGTGGCAATAAGGTAGTTTAATTGTATTTACTTGTGTTAAATAATTGAGTTTATTTTATGTGTTTGCCAACTTTCTAGTGTTAATGAGTCAGTACTGTAATGCACTGGGGACAGGAAGGACATCCCCCACACTTTTCAAAATCCTGTTTGTGCCCCCCCTTTCAAATTCGTTTATTATTATTGTTTAACCGTACGGCGTCATCTCCTCGGATGATCACTGTTTTTTTATCCATTCCTGCATGGTGTAAAGTGGTCTACATATGAAATAAAACAGTGAAAACTGCCTTTATTGCATTTTCACAAATAGAATAACGCTTTCACAATTCTGAAACTGTGTTTTAAATTGACTTTGGCCTCTCTGAGACAATCCGGTCCAGATTTTACCAGTCTAGGTAGGCGCTACTATACTTTCTGGCATAATATATCATTAAGATCAACTTAATTACTTCCTGGATTTTGTATCACCATGGTCCCTAAATGTATGTATAAAATACAGAAAATGGGATTCAACCGAAAACACCCCCCAGACCCCTTGTTTTGTGTTTTCTGTGTTGTAACAAAGATTTCCCCTAATGAGTCAGTCCAAACCAGACAGGAAGTGTTTGGCCATGAAGTGAATCCGTTTTAATTTTCTGACCCAGCAAAAATATAAAAAGAGGTGACTGGAGTTTGTTTCTGCGGAACTTAAAATCTGATCGAATAAAACCGAAACTGCCTGTCCACAAGATTAAATATGACAAGAGTTACGTGAGAAAATATGTTTATGGAGGGGTTTTATTGTAATTTGGGTGTATCAGCCCTTTAAATACTAAACTTAAACTAGTGAGACCAGGTGGGGAAAAAATGAGAAAATGGACACAATCTAGCGTGTTGGGAGAGCTGAGGCAAAGAAAGATTTAGAGTTAGAGATTAATAAACATCAGTCACATGACTTCAGAAGAGTGAGTGTGTGAGCGTGAGTGTGTGTGTGTGTTTGTGTGTTTGTGTGTGTGTGTGTGTGTGTGTGTGTGTGTGTGTGTGTGTGTGTGTGTGTACATGTCTGAAAGAGATATTGGCTCATTAACTTGAAGCAGCCAGGCAGCACATTCTCCCTTTACTGACACGTCTCAATGTGATTTGGAGCTGACAGGTCAGCAGAAGAGAGGTCAAGAGGTTGTGTGTGTGTGTGTGTGTGTGTGTGTGTGTGTGTGTGTGTGTGTGTGTGTGTGTGTGTGTGTGTGTGTGTGTGTGTGTGTGTGTGTGTGTGTGTGTGTGTGTGTTTTCATCGAACACTACACACAGGAACTACAAAGAGGTACTAAATCGAGTGCTGACCTGGCTAATTGTATTAATAACCTAAAAACCATCATTTACCAGCAAAACAATCAGTGACTGACCGACCGTGTGCGTAATGAATATTTAACTTGAACATATCGACTGATCTGCTTCATGGTGCATTCCCAGACAGAGAGAAAAATATAAGGCTGTATTTTTATACATATGACTAAAAGTGAAAGGATACAGCATAAAGGAAGCGAGACATGTGAATGTTTCAGAGGTGTTTGTTTGCTTTACTTACGTCGGAGGCAGGTCCTTTGTCGGCCCCCGGACAGGAGAAGGTGACAAATTCATGACAGCGCTTATGGACCACAAAACAGCACACTGTGGAGGGAAAGGAGAAAGAGTGTGTGACCTCAGGCTTCTTTGCAATGCTTAAAAAAAAAACTAAAACAAAACGGCAACACAGTAGCAACAAAACAAGATGAATCAATATGTCAATTATGTGGCGTTAGTCACTGCACAAGAGGCTACTCATATTTCAGCAGCTCCCATTTGTTCCTTCTTTGCTCTCGACGTCTATATTTAGTTTTTATGACTGCAGTTTAGGTGATTTTAAATTTGACCACAGCATGGTGGGACAGCAAACAAAATAAATAAAAAATAAAATATCACACCACATAATATTAAAGCTGCCGCAGGAAACTTCACACATTTGCAGCTCCAAATGGCAGCAAGCTCTACACCCGGTGATTTGACTCCTGCTCGCTGCACGATGTTGTGCTAAAATCACCCGCTGTAGTGACGGACTAAAATACCTGCAGCCTAGTATAAGACATGGTTGATGAGCCTCTTTATGGGGAAACTAAATGGACAAAAAAATGCTACATATCTTTGGGTGGAAGACAGAAGCATTAACATAATAACACCTGCAAGATGGTTGGGGTTTTTGGGGGGTAAATTTGAGGACATTTTTAGCTCAGTTCATGTGAAGAGAAGTAGCAGCTGTGCTCAAAAACAGGGAAATATATTGAAATGCTCTGAAGATGAATGGCCAGTCTAAGTGAAATACATGTTCATAAAACTGCTTTTTTTCTACAGCTGCTTCATTGAAATCATTTAATTCACTAGTCAGTAACGCCTGAATCAAATCTCAGTTTCTTAGACAAAGCATCAAACTTGTACCACAGTAAGATGTGGACTAAAAAGACAATTTAATAACATCTTGTTTCAAGAGTGTTAAAGCTATAAAAAAAAAAAAGAGAAAAAGGTTAAGATGTATGCTTTGTTATCAAAAAAATGGTGAAAGCAAAGGTCATATTTGACAAACTCACACAGTCACGTATTCTCAGATATTTCACACAGGAAAAAAAAAACAAAAAAACATTGCAACATCACATGGTGCACATGTGGTTTAAGGGACAGAAAGTTCATTTGTGAAATATGACTTGAAATTATTACAGTTTTATGAGTTGACTTTTACAAGATAAAAAACTGTGCTAGGCGTTCAAAATGCACTCTAGTATTAATAGTATTTATTTATGAATCTACACAATATCTATAGTATGTATACAGTGTCTATAGTATCTGTACAGGAGTTGAGTAAGAGAGTTGGACTAATCCAGTCTGGGGTGTCTGATATTTCCCCGTACACTCGACCCAGGTTGTAAGATTTACTGATTCATTGTTTGAGTTTAAAATGTCCGAAAATTGTTAAATATTAATTAATATATCCAATTACAATCAAATTAGATTTTAAAATCTGAAAATATTCATATTTGAATGAAAGCTTTTTGTATTCTTAGCTTAAACTATGAATGAGTTTGAGTCTTAAACTGAAACTGACTACTTGATTATCAAAATTACATTTTCTAATCAATTAATCAACTAATCATTTCAGCTTTATACTTGACTGGAGTATCCAGAAATTAAGAAATTCATGTATAATTTCTTAAAATTATACATGAAATACATATATTTTAGAAGAAAATGCATCAGTAATATAAAAAAAAGAAAATATATGATTTTTTCTAAGTACTGAAAATAAGACTCAAACAAGCGCAGCTGTAACAGTTCAAACTCTTATTTTAACTGTTGGGATTTTATATACGCTTGTGGAAAAAGTGAACACTACACTAATAAATGCAGAGTACTGAAGAAGGTATATCTAAGAGCTGAAATGATTAGTCAAACAATAATCAATCAGCAGCCTGTGATGATTTGTTTTTATCTGTCTTACTGAATGTGAATGTAAACTGAGACTTTTGGTTTTTGACTGTCGGACATGTTGACTGTGTTTGAGCAGACATCCGACAGCTGACCTGGTTAAGATAAGATCATCAGAGTAGCTTTAAGCTGCACACACAGTCATGAAGAAACACTGAGTTTGTCTCAGTCTGGGTCAGATGGAGATATCGTACAATCCATCTCTTTAAATTTTGATCAGTCACTTCCCGCAGACGAAGACGTGAACATGGACGACACCACAACTCCATTTGGGTAAATAGGGCAGATCAGTGAGGGACAGTTTTCTTTACTACAGCCTGGTTTTTTGTTTTCTTCATCAGTGTATTTTTACACAAAAATCTTGCACAGAGTTGATTTACACTACTTCTATTTTTGCAATGACTTTCAAAGTCTCACAAGAAAGGGAATTAAGACATCAATACAGTTAGCATTTCTACCAAACTGACCAACATGATTATGAAAAAACAGATTGCATGTGGCAACTTTCCTACTAAGAAGGAAGCACACACACACACACACACACACACACACACGTACACACACACACACACACACACGTACACACACACACACACACACACGTACACACACACACACACACACACACACACACACACACACACACACACACACACACACACACACACACACACACACACACACACACACACACACACACACACAGTCCAAGGTTAGACTTATTTCCTGGAGACATAACTGAACATTAATCTTAACCACTGACCTAAAAATCAGCTTTTTCCCAGCTTGTGTCCCCAATTAACTGGACATTAGTCTGAAATGTGTCCCTGTACGTAACCTAGACAGATCTACACACACACACACACACACACACACACTAGACCATGGTTACTTAAAGGACATTGGGGACTTAACCTAAACACTACTTTCCTTTATTCTAACTCTTACTGTAACCCTAACCACTGAGCCAAAAACCTGCTTTTTCCCAACAGGGGAAACAGTTTTTGTCCCCAGTTGGACAAGCCATCCTCAATTAACATCTAAAATTTGTCCCCAAAAGTAGACTATGACACACACACACACACACACAAGTGATATTATGCTCTGGTTTGACCTTAATTATTCATATTCTCATTACAATTTCATGAGGCACCGTGGCAACTGGAAGCACTTTCCGAGCATTTCTCGCAGTTAAGCAACAGAGAGCTCATGTTCACGTGCGCGAAAGGTTGTGAATCACATCAGTAGAAGCCAGATGGATGTTTTCATAAAGCAAGATCACCAGTTTAAACCAGTGAATGAGACTTAATTTCTCATTAATCAAATTAATCTTATTTTTCAGGAAATCCACTTTCATAAAAGGTGATTTCAATAAATATGAGCTTAGTTACCATGGAAACTGATCCCTAACATGTTTAGTTTTCAGACATAAACCACTCCCTCGTTCACCCATTCACTCCGTCTATCACAGACACCCAATGGTGAGCTCTAAATTGAGATTTCTGACACTCATTAACTCATCAATCAATTCAATAATTTTGTGTTATAATCATCAGCAGTGGAGTCGCACAGCAAAATAGTGAACATGCCATGACTGTTTTTTTTGTTTTGCTCCACTGTTGCATTCTTGAGGGTGTTTTATTGTTTTAAATGTACACACAGACACACACACACGGTTATTAAAAAGGTGTGTTTCAGCTCATAAACAGCAATTTTCAGCACTCATGTGAGACTTAAACCCATAAAGTCACAAGCGGAGCGCTGCAACACACAGAGCTATCAGAGGAATAAAGTTCTGTCAGAGTCCGAGCTGCCCGCTGACTGAAGTCCACTTTGTTAACTGCAGCCCATATATTTTTATTTTACTTTTCAGATCATATATTTAATATGTGCTGCTCTGCCGTCCACAGATTTTTCATTACGTGTTAGTTTTCTTCTCTGAGAATTGATGCGGTCTGTTTGAAGTCTCACGTCTGTGTTTCAAAGTTATTAAATGAACCAAACTTGACTCAGTGAGATCTTATCTTACCTATCTCTGAGTGTCTTTATGAAATACCCTCAATTCGTTTCACAACACGCCTGCTTCTCTACGCTCCCCTCGGACCTGGATTCTGGTTTGAGCAGTTTTTAACTGTGCGACTCTCGTGTGCAACCAAGGCCTCCAAAAAACCAACAGACACCAACAGACTCAACAGTTTGTAAAACAGTGTGAATATGAAACTGTGCCCATCTGTGGCACTGACTGCACCGATGAACAGAGGAACAGCGAGGACAGTGAATGAAACAGGGACCAGATGACAAGAGGAAAAGAAAGTGAAGACGGATAAAGAGAGAGCGATACCGACTGTATGTGTGTTTGTGTGTTTATGTGTGTGTGGGCAGAAAGGGATGGGGGCACAGCTGGGTTTGAGGCGATGTGAGGGGGTGGAGGATTCATTTGTGTGTTTGCAGTGTGTCAACAGAAGCAGAACTGGAGCAACAGAAAACAGTAAAAAAAAAATTTTTTAAAATGCAGACATACTTTTTTAGCTTTATGTTTATTATAAATCTGCTTTGTCACTCGTGCACACACACACAAACAAACACAAACACACACACACACTACTGAAAGACAGGCCTAGTGACCTGCTGAGGAGGTCTTCGCTCTGTTGCCTAGCAACCAGGCTGAGCCCGACAGTCGAGTCTACAAACGGTGGCCCTTTTTGTCTGATTGACAGCGTTGGCGGCAAATGAGATCGGATCCAAAAAAAAAAAAATTCCTGCACTGATCTGCCAGAACGACAGCGGGCCGACACTGTCGCATCCACGGGAGCTACAGGAAGTTCCTCCATTCTGGACTGAATCATTTTCAATGAAATATTTGTTTGTGCCCTAGTAATTTTCATATATGTGCACAAATAATAAAGAGTGTGTGTGTGTGTGTGTGTGTGTGTGTGTGTGTGTGTGTGTGTGTGTGTGTGTGTGTGTGTGTGTGTGTGTGTGTGTGTGTGTGTGTGTGTGTGTGTGTGTGTGTGTAGCGCAGCAGCAGTAAATAAACAGGTCTTTGATTTGTTTAAACATTTTAAAGTGGAACAGGACATCCAAAAGGTTTCCAACCCCTGGTTTAGTCCAGGAAATATCAGGTTGAACAAATTTGAAAAAATATCTAACTGTGATTATTTTGACTGATATTTCTATAACATTGACGATATAATAGGGACACAGAAGGAATTTTTCTCATTGAAAAACATATTAAAATGATTTTCTTAAGTCTGTAGAATATGACCTGTAGCCTTGATGTCTCTGCAGCACGATGATATTCAATTTAAAAATGTATTTTGACACATTTCAAATATTGGGCCTCCTGTGATTTGAAAATTGCAGCAGTCAATATTGCAATTTCGATAAAGTTTCAACTATTTGTTAAGCCCTGCTGTGAATGTTTGTATTAAATTCGCTACTAAAGACACTGTAAGTGCATATGCACGTTCATACTTTACATGTCAAACTAGTCCAGGCTAATACAATGTTAGCCAGCCAAAATGATCCTTTTAATTATTTTCAGCAGCCTTAGTTGTTCATAAGCAGCTGGATGATTGATTATTGATTTTTCCTGAATTAAAACATCTTAAATCACAGCGCGCTCTTTAAATTGAAGTGGAGGCAACATCAGCAGAGAGTTAAAACAACGAGGAGCACTCACATGATTGGCTGAGTGCTGATGCTAAGATTGCATTTCAGGCTGATTTATAGTAGGTCTCTTTACACGTTTGATATGTGTCGCTCAGCAGAAACTTGACAGTCACGTGACGTTTCCAATTTATGCTTTGGCCACAGGTTTCCGTCATCTCCATGGTAACCAGACGCCATCCTCCAGCCAGCTTGTCTAGTTACATTACATCATCCTGACCAGGACTACCTGAACAAGGATATTACAAGTTATCTTAAGTTAGAGGCCAAAATACCAATTAGGAAATTCAGTGAAAACTATGATCTCCATGGCGACGTTAGTAACACTATCCAATCACACCGCGTGACAAAATACGGCGTCCACAAAATAAAAGGGTGGTGTTGAGCGACACTTTCTTCTGTCAAAATTACGTAATTTCGGAGTGCCCTGGTAGCTGAAGGGTTACAACACATGTCAAATATCTGCAACGCCCCTAGATCCAATCCAGCAAGGGTTGTACTCACTTCTCTCTTTCCCTGAAAAATTATAAAAAAATGTGTCATTTCTGTCGAGAAACCAACCACAAATCAGACTTCAGGGATACAGATTATATTTTTTCACTGCAGCTACACATAGTTAAATTAATTGTTTGACATTTCTTGCCAGAGTTTGATGAAACGATTAAGACTGCTCTCATGTTTGTACTGTAAATATAATGATTAACTTAGCTTAGCATAAAGACTAGAAACAAGGGGAAACACCTAACCTGCCTCAGTCCTCTTACCACCATCTTACATATGTTGGATGAATCTCGACAGGACCAGTGACGTACCGGGGATTCTCTACTGGTGACTTAACTACAACAACAAGACTCCAGGAAGTAACTGGTCCCATCTGTTGGGTTGCCAAGGAATACTTCCCTTTGACAACACATTTCTTTTTCGACTTCACACTTCACAATTTAATTATTAGTTAGCGCTTCAGAGAGAGCCAGACTAGCCGTGTCACCATGCTACCTCTCATTGTGTAACCCAACCAACCCATCTACATGTTTAACCTATAGAAAGGAGTCTTATCAATCGTCACACATAACTCTCTGAAAGAAAAGGATATATCTGTACGTGTATTTCCTGAAATGTCAAACTGAAATCACAAGACACACTGTCAGCTTTATACAGGCATTCAGAGATAGCAGCAAGTGAAACCAAAAGCTTAAAACATAAAATACATAGGACTTATCATTTCCAGAGCAGATATAAATGCTGCTGCAGATAAAACATTTCAGTGGGACTTTAAAGCTGATAGGCTTTCTGCATTTTAATCTAATCTAATATAGTGTAAAGTAAACAGTGCCAATGAAAAGCACTGGCTAACTGTACACTACATAACACCTACAGCTTTCATAGAGTGACCTGAGCCCGCTGCATTCACACTGGGGATTATTAGCAAGTAAAGATCCCGATCAATCAATATTAAAACAAATAGCTGCCGATTTATATTAGCAGAGCTGAAGCATTTAGTCAATTAGGTAATTAAGTAATTGGTTGAAATGAACTGTTCATTCCCTGAGGTCATTTTCAGGTAAAAATGTCCAATATTTTAAACTATTCAATTAAAGCGTTTACTGTATTTTCTGTCTTTATAAATTGAATACAATGTGTACAATTTATAGACCGGACATTAGGCAAAATATATAATATTAGGAGATCTCTTTGGGTTGTGGGAAATTACTATATGATGTGCAGCTTTTAAACATTTAAAAAAATATATATATATTTATCAGTATTGCCAATAATTGTTAGTTCCAGGCCTACAAATCAGTAAACTGATAATCACTCTATCCCTAATGCAGTGTTTTTATAATATATTATTATACCTCTAATCATATTAATCCTCAAACGCTGGTTCGTATCTTTTGTTCATTTTTATCCTCATCTTACACAGTCATTTGTGTAGTCTTCCTCGCTGATGAACATCCAGTGACGCACGCTGACGTCTGCCATTTTCAGAGTACTGACACTTGAAAAATCTGTGGACTGAATTACTGTGGAGGAGCTTCGCTGACTCTGTGGCCGGCAGTAACGAGTATGTGTTGCCACCATCACGATGTCACAAATGTACTTTGTAATCAATACCTTAGACCGGCTTGTCTGTCACCGATCAATAACAAAGATACTATTTCAACTGCTAATCAGTCAGTGATTAAAATTCAACTGTTGCCTTTGTGTTATCATAACAACAGTTCTTTAAACTGGGTGAATAATCATTTTTTAAGATTATATAGGGAGAGAGAGAGGAGGGTACAACATGAAGCAAAAGCCGATATGAAACCAGCTGAGGTTCAATGATGTGCGGCTTAATAACTAGGCCACCAGGAGACCATATAAATATATTTTAAAATATTTCTCCCACAAAAAAACCAAAACTAAAATACCAACAGAGCTGAAACTAACTGCAATAACTCGGTGCAGCTCTGAATTTCCTAAAAACAGAAGTTCTTCTCTTTTTAGCTACTTGAGATTGTAACAGCTGTGTTAGAAGCACAGGAGGAAGGATACTCAACATCTGCACCATCTTATTTCTGTTATCAGTGCCCAAAAAAAAACAAAAAAGAGAGATTTTATCTGTCAACAGCCGGTAAAAAGCCAGCGGGCCGTGAACTGGCTATATCAGTGAAAATCACAGGCTTCCTCCGAAAGACAAAAAAAAATAAAAAATGTATTGCTTCAGTCAAATTTTGGTGGAGTTGTAAACATCAAACCTGCAGCAGTGACAGATGATGGATAAAATCCTCTATCGTGGTACTGCATATGTACTGAATACATGTTGTGATCGAATTTGTGGAAAATCAGTGTAGTAATTGTCATTAGATAAAAAAGAGACAGACAGGAGTTTATGTTTTTGGCTAATCCAGTGAATAAATTAGCTGTTAATTCAAAGTAAATCATCACAGTCTGACTCAGTGACTTGTAGTATTGCTCACAAAGGCCTCATACACTTAGAAATAAATAAATAATTACAACAGTCAACACTGTATCAACGGTACGGCAAAATCTCTGATTGTAGACACATTTTTATCACCTCACCGCAGTGTCAAACCGACCTACGAGCGGCTGCTTCGTCCAGTCCATTTGTGTTTTCAGGAATCCTCACACTTATCTTTCTTTTCTTTCTCCCTTTTCTTTACTGATGTCTAAACAAATCCAAAGTATCCTGCATGTTGTTCTTTATTCTGGCCATCTGTCTTTAAAAGTTGAATTGGGACACTGGTTTGTTTGACTTCTTGGGGCAATTGTTTTGAGCTTTGAGATCTCCAACAACAGCTGGAGTGATTATTTAGCGGTGGGAACGGGATCTGACCGTGAACCAGCAAGAAGGCGTACTCTGAAAGTTTAAACAGTTACACAGCTCCTGTAGCCACGTGAGCTTTGCATACTGGGGTGCGCATGAGTGAAACCAACAGTTGTTAGCAGGAGAATGAATCAAGGTGCCGTCTGGCTTTTAAGTTTAAGTTTATTACAGCTACAACTAACAATTATTTTTATAATCGATTCATCTGTCATTCATTTTCATGATTTATCGATTAGTTGTTTGGTGTATAAAATGTCTTAAATATGTTGATCACTGTCTCCCAAAGCACCGGATGACGTCCTCAAATGTCTTTTCTGTACAAGACAACAGTCCACAACTTAAATATATTCAATTTATTGTCACAGAAACCAGAAAATACTCAAGATTGAGAAGCTGAAACCATCGAATTTGTGCATTTTTAGAATGATGTGGCATTAAAGTGCATATATAAGTTTAATAAACAACAGAGATTTTGGGGAGGAAGTTAATTGAAGGTATGTTTGTATACTGTGGGTAAGTCTTTACTTGGCTTGTAAAAAGTGCTCACTGAGGTCGCCTAAGTGTTCCTGATTTTTGGTGTGTACGCAGAAAAGAAGCTGATGTTTTTTTAGTGATCCATTTTGGTTTATTTGCTTCCTTTTTCCGTGTGAAAAGAAACCAAACCAGATGTACTAACTCATCCACTGACTCAGACCAAAGCAATCCAACTAAAAGTATGAGAACATTTGCTGCTGCTCTGATGTAAAGATAACACGTTGAAGCAGTACGTCTTTTTCCAAGGAAAACATTTTGACATTCCAAGGGTTTAAATAATTAAACGAATGATGGCTGAAGTCCATTTAGCTGCTTCAGTTTCAGGACCCTTGACTAGAACAGAGATCTCGTTAATGTTATTGTGATTTTCATAATATCATTAGCCAAAGTGTCCACTGTTAAAAAGGCCAACATACATGTAGATACAAGATAACCAATAACTTGTTTCTTGATTAAATACATTTTTTCAGCATTGGTTTTACTCTAAGCACAATATTTTTATAAAATGATGTTAGTATTTAGAAGAGAGTTGTCTTCAATGTGGTAAAACACTAGATTTTACTTTTCAAAATCAGCAACTCGATCTAATAAGGCCCCAAAAATCCCTTTTAAAACAGCCAGTCCAAACTCTAATGAGACATGTGAATCTGTTTTTAGCAGGAAATTACATGAGGGCAACTTCCTCTTTTTGCTGTCAGTATGAGCAGGTGCGCGCACACACACACACACACACACACACACACACACACAAACACACACACACACACACACACACACACACACACACACACACACACACACACACACACACACACACACACACACACACACACACACACACACACACACACACACACACACACACACACACACACACACACACACACACACACACACACACACACACGAACAGTAATAAAAGAAAAAGGTGAAGGCAGGACAGACAGAAGAGACATCTTTACCTGCAGAACAGGTATTCAAACACACCCACAATGCACAGAAGATACCTTTGTCACACTAACACACACTCTTTCTGAAACACACATTTCCCTACCCGTCAGAACAAGTCTACACCACATGTCTGACATTCCTCCAGACCAACAGGAAAATGTTGACGATATGTGCTCCACCCATTCAGTTTCTACAGCATCTACACCACTTATTCCTCCATTTTCTTTCTTCTTTTCATGCTGTTTTCACCACCTCGTTAACTTTTCTCCCGCTTTTAAGAAAACAAAATTACTCTACAGTTAGGCATCAAAATGTTAAATAAAACTGTTTCATTGCAGTAAAAAGATATCAAAGTTAAAACTTGTCTCCATTTAGTTGAACAGTGACTTTTTAGACTTCCAGGTTACATTTCACTTTTAATTCAACTACATTTACATTACTATATTTGAAATGTGAAGCAGGTCTTTACTATATGCTGAAATATAATCACTTAATTACTGTAAAAACAACATACATTATGTCACCTGGACATCTAGAAAACCTCTTACTTTTCAACAAGTTTAGTCCAGTTTTATCCCAAACATGTTCAAACAATCTTTCTACCTAACTTGTGAGACAGGTCAAATTAAAGAAAAATAAAATCCAGTAACTATGTGCAAGTCTATACATGTCTAGCATGAGCTGTTCTTCACAGCTTTTTTAACAGTAAAGTGTACTAATTCAGTGATTTGCAGTCCTAAAAAGGTGTTTAAACAGCATTGAAAAGCCAGTACTTTCATGTGAATCAATATAGAAATATGTCATTTAAATGCTGTTGAAACATCCATTAAAGTTAGTAACCAGGTTCATTTTTATTTCTGTCATGCCAAATATTTGGTTCATCCCACATGACGTTACAGGACACAATACAGCGAGCCATCTCCAAGTGACACATAAACAAAGCTAAAAGAGAGGCATCAATCATGGCGTTATATACACAGAAACATAGTGTTTATGTGCACTTTTCAAATAAAGTAAACAGGCAGAGACACAATGCTTATACTACTTTTTAATCTATCTGGTGATGCTTTTTCAACTCATCTTCTCCCAGGCTTTCTCCAAGAAACTTAATAACTTAAATGTTTCATGTGTGCAGTTCTGTATTTATCTGACCTGCATGGTTTCCAATAAAAAGGGCAAAAGCACAAACAAATGGAACTAGTCTTTTTTTTATTGTCAGGACATTTCTTCTTTTAGGTCGACATACAGTCCAGTTTCAACACAAAGTGTATTAAAATCATATTTGAACCAAATTCAGCCAATTTTTAACCTACGACAGATGTTTACAGAAAACCTGACATGAAGATTTGTTGGAAGATTTCAGCTGAAATCACAAATCTTTTAAGTTGCTTTGATATGAGAACAACACGTCTCAATGCAATACTTATCTTTTTCTTGTGTGCTGATCTAAAACTAGTGTCTACAGCACATTTCAAATGAGTCAGACAAGTTCCTCTTAACTTTCACCCAGAGAGCCTCGATCTGGAGGTTTGCAGGTCAAAAAACATCCAAACTTTTGTCTCAAATGTTTGTCTTGAATGAAGCTTCGACAGCACTTAAGCATCTGTATTTCAGAGTGAAACACTTCTTCATTAAACGTTGAAAGGCTGTAATTCAAATGCTTTGGAAACAACTGATATATGTGACCAAGGCGTCCAAAACAGCTTGTTTTTCTTCCAAATCGAACCCATTTTTCATGTCCACAGTTAAAGTTAATTGCAAAATGACTTTTTTATGCTGCAGCTCCAGTGTGACCATCGATTTACAACATCACAAGCGACCTCCTGACTTATTCACACAATCTTTACAAATTACTGTTTACTAATCTGCAACTAATCTCTCGAATTAAAATCCAATAAAGGTTTAGATCCATACATGAACATTACTCACAAATTGCTCTTCACCATCCTTCCTTCTCTGTCTGGAAAGCATGAGCAGTTTGTAGCTTGAAATGTGCAATAACAGAGCTTTGAAAGCCTGAGACTGTGGGCCTCCCATCACACAAAGCTTGCAAAATGCCTCCCCCGGCTCCAGGATGCCTATGGGATCATGATTATGTTATTTGATCACACAGACACTCAACGGTGAGTCACCATAGCCTGATATTGTTATTTGACATTATTCAGACTGAACCAAATACATCAAATAAAAGACTCTGACTCGGCAAAAGTGGGAAACAGAGTAAAATTCCCCAAAACACACATTTAGGCAGCTATACTTATAACAACTAATGTAATATTTTTTAACTTCCATTCAACTGCGCTTCCCCTGAAACTGTGTGGAGCTCCCCTGGAGAGGCCCGCCTCCCACAGCATCTGTGCTGTACAAATAAAATCATTTGTTGTAGTAGTAGTAGTAGTAGTAGTAGTAGTAGTAGAAGTAAGTGTGAATATACAGACTGGTGACAAATTAAAAGGAAAAACCAACATAAAGTGTCTCTGTCTTTAACTTGATTGAGATCTTGTGACTGTCTCACATCATTTTCATACTCATCAAACCATTCAGGGACCCCTCCTCGTGCCCTTTGGATGGAAGAGACCACTCCCATTGGGATAGAAAGGTTTCATCATAGGATAAGGGTGATCAATCAGAACAACTTTGTTTTGATTTGCAGTCACTCTTCTCTCTAAAGGAGACAAGTGGACTCAAACTATGCCAGTAAAACTCCCCCCACAGCATATCAGAGCCACAAAATCCCCTCACTGTAGGGGTCAAGCATTCAAACTTGTACTAGTTTTCCTTTTAATGTGTCTCCCATCTGTATTTAAAATCTATATGTAGAGTCTGAAAAGTAAATTACCTTTTACCCATGCTAATCCTAATTAATTGAGATCAAATGTAACTAAACTTAGCCCAATTTATGATTTAATTTAGCTCCGTGACAGCTGAGCAAACTCCATACATGTTAGTGGTTGAAAGCTCTGCAATAAATCTAAGTAAATGGACTTTGATTTACAATTATTAGATACAATGTTGCCTTGTTTTATCCATCAAGCCTTTATATCTTTCTGACCTCTTAAATCAACGCCTTCTCAAACATCGAGGTAAAGATTTGTGTTGATTGATGGGCCTCTCATCATACCCACAGCGTGAGCATTGATCATTGATTAATAACGTCACGAACAATCTCGTGACCCGCTTGTTACATAAAACAGCTTGTCAATAAATTTAACAGTTATCAGTTTTCAGTTAGCCGCTTGGAAACTCGCCACGAAACCCGATCTGACGACAGCTCCACCTGTGCAAAAGGCTCTGATTGGTCTGCGCTGTCTAAACTCTGTGTGTGTGTGTGTGTGTGTGTGTGTGTGTGTGTGTGTGTGTGTGTGTGTGTGTGTGTGTGTGTGTGTGTGTGTGTGTGTGTGTGTGTGTGTGTGTGTGTGTGTATGCATGCGTTATCAGCTCAGGGTAATTTACCGCACACTAGATCACTGTAGCAGTGTACACACACTAACACACATAAACAGTTCATTTTCTCTACCCACCACCCCTCCTCCCCCCTCCTCCTCTCTCTCCCCTCTCTCCGATGCATTTCCTGTGTAACCACCAATAACGCTGACGAGCCCGTAGCAAAACTCTTCCTAGTCAGTCAATGAAGCCTTGAAGAAAGAGCAGAAACATTTGGGGAAATTCTAGCCTTGAACTAGGTTGGTCAGGTCACATCACATGACACGACCAGATGAGAGGAGGTGGGTGTCCGAGATGGATGGGTGAAGGAGGAGGAAGTGATACCACAAGTGAAAAAACCCCCACAACATTCAGCACGGTTCATGTTGCGTGCATGTGATTGAGGGGTGTCACTATATGTTTGCAGCAGAAAAAAGAAAAGAAAAAAAAGATGGGGGGCAGGAGGGGAGGAATGGGGAGGGGGGGGGGCTGTTTATGAAACCATTCTGTGCAGATGTCTGTGTCTAGACACCCACTTACCAGCCGCCCACCCACAGACACACATCACCACCCACAGAGACACATCACCACCCACCCACACACGAAAACACACGCAAACCTACCATTTTATAACTCCAATCTGATGTTAGGCTTGATATGTTTGAGAAAAACTGACTTCCTGGTCTCTCTTCCTCCTCCTCCTCTATCTCTCCTTGGGCAAAACCTAGACATCTCAACTTTCACCACTCCACCGACTCTTCTACTCTTACATCTCACACGCCGGTTCCTCCTCCTCCTCCTGTGAGCCTCCCCAGGAGTATTCTCACTCTCATTTATCACTGTTGGCAAGCACCTGTCCTTGTTTTGAGTTTGACACCTGCCTGCCAACACCAACAAGCCATCAACGAAAGAGCCAACAGGTCATTTTCTGACAGTGAAGCAGACCTGAAGACACACACACACACACACACACACACACACACACACAAACACTCCCACACACCCACAGCCATATGCAGCAGAAGGATTTGTGAATGAGCCGCTGCTCTTACCTTGGCACTGGAATCCCTGTTTCCCAAAGCCCCTGTGGACAGAAGACAGAAAGACAGGGATGTGAATTTTTTGGGAGAGGGTGGGAGGGGGGATTCACACACTGATAAATGACGCATGCACACACATATATCTCACATGAACACACACACACACACACACACACACACACACACACACACACACACAGAGATCAACACACACAGCTGCAGCAACAGTGGGGCCCTGTGTGTCTGCAGCTGCATTCCTCCACCAGACCTCCAGTTTCAGAGCTGATGTGTTTCGGGTCGATGCAGTAAACGCCGACCAGCTCTGCGGCTGCCGACACAGCTCATCCCCGCTGGGGTACTGTCGCATTGTTGGGGGGGGCAGGACCGGAGTGGGGGGGACAGGACCAGAGTGGGGGGGGACAGGACCAGAGTGGGGGGGCGGCGGGGGGGATAGGGAAGATGTCGCATCGCGGTGTTTTTTGGTTGTTGTTCTTTTGGACGATGACAATGAATGAAACACTGCGGTGCGTGAAGGAGGCCGAGCAGCAAGTGAATCACCTGTGTCCTTTCACCCCCCACCAACACCAACACCACCTCCACAAACACACACACACACACACACACACACACACACACACGCACACGCAGGCTCACCAGATGAAGTCCGTGCAGTGGCTGCAGAAGGTGGGCTGCTTGAAGAAGCGCGCGATGAACTTGTGGTTCTTCACCTCGTGCACGTTCTTCTGGCGGAGGGCTCCCTGTCGGGCGAAGCCGCGCGCGCTCTCCGGTACGTCTCCGTCGCTGTTGGGGTCAGCCATCTTAACGAGGAAACGGCAGCGGCGGTCCGAGAGCAACGAAAAAGGGGGGTGAGGACAGCCGCGAGAGGAAGAGAGAGAGAGGGAGAGACGACGGAGGCAGCGGGGGAGAGCGAGTCACGGTGCAGGTGCCTCCTCCTCCTCCTCTCCGCCCCGCTGGCCGCCTCGGTGTCGCTCGTGCTGCCGGTGTTTTGTCGGTCTGCGTCCAGCTTGCGCTCAAGCTGCTGCTGCTGCTGCTTCTTCCGGCGGGTCCCCGTGCCGCGCGCCCTGCTTCCCTGTTCTCACCAATGTGTTGCTGCTTCAATACAACTCTCTCTTCGTCTCTCTCTGTCTCTCTCTCTCTCTCTCTCACTCTCACTCTCTCTCTCTCTCCGTTTCTCTCTCTCCGTTTCTCCCTCTCCGTTTCTCCCTCTCTCTCTCTCTGCCAGCCTCTCTTTCTCTGTCTCTGTCTGTCTCTTTCTATCTCTCTCTCTCTCTCTCTTTATCTGTCTGTCTTTCTGTCCCCCTCTCTCTGTCTCAATTCGGATGTCCTCTACTGGCATGGAAAAACAGATGTTTACAGTGTACAGATGAGCAGGGGTGCTGCCAGGGATTTTGGGTCCGCTTGGAGGGGGGCGTGTTTGGGCAATATAGAGGTTAATTGGATGGTTAATTTCCCCCCAAAAAAAACGTTTATTTATGAGTACAATGTACAATGTAAATAACATTTTACTTTAATTTCTATCAATAATGAATGATGATTAGTTCATTTTTTATCAACATATCTTCTAATAACTAATAGAAATACGGCCCCTTAGAATCGTCCTAACTTTTGTCCCACTTACCCTGCAGATGAGTAAAAATAACTACTAATAACTATTATATTAAACATTAAAACAAATAAATGAGAACTATATAGACACTGCAACTTTTTCTTGTATTTAAAGATATTTATTTTCTATGTACAGGAATCAGCACCGTGCAGGAGTAAACAGGTGATTGAGGAAGGTCCAGGTAAAATTTAGGAGGCGAGAACTTTAAAGGAACGTCGTCTCACTCGGCCGTTGTGTCTCCATTGCAGAGTAGGACCTTGAAAGGCGCTTCCCGTTGACGTCACATTCCACTTTGAGTATACCCCATCAACACGAGTCAACCTCAAGCCCCACCCACACATTTTTCAGGGGTCGAACGAAGTAAAATTTCGGGATATTGTCCTTCAGGCACGGTTCTTACTATGGAGACACATGCTAACGGTCACGGCCCGTAAAATGACCCCAAAGATCCTGCAGTGGAAACGGCCCTCTAGTGGCTGTTTTCCATATTCCAGTCACAAATGTTCACAAACTTTGCTGCTGTGTTTGCATATTGTTGTGTTTCACCCAACAGATGTTGATGTTTTCATGTTTTCAAAGACTTTTTGGGCGGTCGATGTAATCTGTGGGTAGTAGTATGTGTCTTTGATGTCTTAGTACAGTGCAGCTTGGTTTCCACACAGTCTGTCTGGTCTTCCTGTGGTGGACTCTCTCCTCAGTGAGGCTGCACTCACTGAGTAGGTCAGGTCAGGTAATCTGCCGCTACGTATGCGCTGTTTAGGATCAAAAAGGCATTCCAGTTTTCTCTGGTTTTTAATTAATTCTGTCCAATGTGTCAAATACTTTTCTTATAATTTAGTTTAGTCTAGTTGGGTTTCTGTCTGGGGGCTCTGCTCGTGTTAGTGAACAGATTTCATCAGCCTTATTCAGCTCTTCATGCATTATTTGGAGTTTTCCATTGGACGTGAAGAGTTCTGTATGTTGCGTCTCAATTTGTTGTTTGTCCCATTTTGTAAAATCTTGGTAGGCGAGTGGACCCCAGACCTCACGACCCTAAAGGGAAATAGGTTCAATAACAAGATCCTTCTACATGTGTTACACCTGAAACAATCATCCACTGTCAATACAACACAAGTTAAACCACTAGTACTGCATAATTTCAGTATTGGCTAACACAGGTGTGCATATGAACACTGAAAGAGGTAATGTAATGTATGTAATCATTCCGCCTGTTCATATTGGCTATTGAACCATCCCCTTCAAATGTGCTTTCAATGTAAGTGATGTGGGCCAAAATCCACATTGTGTCCACAGTCATATTGTTCAAAAATGCATTTAAAAGTGAATCTGAAGCTTATATGAGTTAGTCATATCAGGATATCTGCCACATTTACAATCTTTTTAGCATCAAATTTCCTCTTCGTGTTTCCTCCAACAGTGTTTCCCTGTTTACTTGATTTGACTCATTTGGACAGATGAAGCTTCATATTAGCTTCAGATAAACTTTTAAATACATTTCTGCACAGAAGGAGGACTATGGATTTGCTCATCACTTACATTTTAAGTGCATCATGAAGGGATCTTCTAGATCAGTATAAACAAGAAGTCAAGATTACTAGCAAGAAAAACCTGTTTCAGTGTTCATTCGGGCTACTGACTATTGTTTTAAGGCAGATTTCAAAACTTGTGAACCTGTCCGTTAAGTATTATAGAGAAATTACAATATCAGCAAGAGGGAACTGTATAATCAACTTATTTTGTGGCCACATCTTATTAAAAAACATATGTTAAAATTAGTCTTAGTTCACATTATATTGTGCTTAGTTTATGCACTTCATAAAATGAAGTAGTATTCCAGCCCTTCATCAGAATTAGCTCAAAGTTCAACATTTTGGGAAATATGCATATTCACTTTCTTGCTGAGAAATAGAAGAGAAGATCAATACCACTCTACATACCACGGTGGTATCAATCTTTTCATCTAACTCTCAACAAGAAATACTAAGTATGTTTTTACAAAATAGTAGTATGTCTTCAATGACAGGGTACCAACACATTTCACAGAGTCAGGTAGGTGGGGGTCAGCAGAGGCCCACATAGCAGGTTAATCCACACACAAGGCTGGATTATAAAATGTGCAAAATTAGCAGCTGGCCAGCATCACAGACACCCAAGGACGCCAAAGTCTCAGATTCACTGCATCAAAGACAGGTCCTGGATTGTTAGCTATGTAATCTCTGTCTCACAGAGCAGTGACTCCCAACCTGGGGACTTGGACCCTTAAAGTGGTCACAAGATAAATCTGAAGGAGTCATGAGATAATTAAAAACAATCAAAAATGTTTATCTTCTCTAAAGCTTGTGAAATACTGGATACATTTATCAGTCAAGCTCATAGTATCATTAAAATAAAACAACATAAAACATCACCGGTTTTGTGAAAATGCTCACAACTCAAACACAAAATGCAACTTGTGACAAGAGGTCCGCAGTAAAACCAAGAGAAATGTGTGTAAACTTTGGGGTATGCACCACTACCGCAATATTGGGTGACATTATCACAGTTTTAAAGTGAATTTGCTTTATGCTCTGATCTTGAGGTTGTTTTGAAAATAGCCTTTGAATAAAAAAGTTTTAAGACCTGCTATTTTAGTTTTGTGCTCAACATTACAATCCTAGATTAATTTATGTTTAATCAGGATAACACACAGCAAACCAGAGACCATGTAATAAATACTTCAGCGTATAAAAACTGCTCACCCTGTACAGAAAAAGAAAAGTGAAGTGGTGTTGTGTAAATTTCTTATTTTAGGAACTTGAACCTTATGCTCACATGGTGCATATTCCTAAATAAAACTGAGTTTGACTAAATTACTGCAAATATTTTGACCTACAGTCCACTTGACGTCAGGTGGTATTATTCCAGCACCGGTACTGATCAGACCAACAATTTTCTGCACATGCAACCCCTAGTGGTTACATTCAGCCATTATGCCTGAAATCACAAGGCTCTCTATGTGAGTTGTATTCAATTTAGCTAATTGCGACTATACTATGAGGACATTGCTGCACTTTGATATATGATGAGCTAAGGCAGAACATGTATTACTTCCTTGTGTTCAGTTCAGTTCATATCTTTACTGTCCCATCAGAAAAAAATCTTTTTGCAGCAACATAAAAAAAACAAAACCATGAAAACAAAAAATGAAAACACACAGAGACAATAAAACGTGCCGGTACTATATTCACAATTCATATAATAAGAATGTATGTTAAAAGTAAGGAAAACATCAACAAGAAGAATAAAGATGAGAAGACTAAATTGCTTGTGGAAACCTGTATATCTGACCAGAGGGCAGGATGACAATTTCCTTGACAAGAGGATAGTCTGGCTTTGATAAGATGGATTTGGAGTCCCCACCCCACCATCTCTCATTTCCTTGCATATGACAGCTTTCTTCCATTTTCTGCTGGCTGTATTCTCATTGACTCACTCGGGGAGCCTTTTTCCACTGTTTTGGACTTTGTCCTCAGTTGATTTATTGGCCATTAATAAAACACTTAATTACAACCTTTAGCTCCTTTCAAAGGGTGACTGATTAAACAGTGCTGCTGGCAAATAATGTCCTCAGAAAACTATTTTCTAGACCTCAGGAATATATAATTACACTTTGACCTCACTGTCACAGTGTTGTTTTATAGAGCCAACATTCAGGCTCTGGGCAAAATCGGATTGGATGAAATTAACCAATTGTTGCTTATTGACATCCGCATGTAATTTATTTCATTCAGAATTGAGAGACGTTATATCGTTCCTTTTAACAACACAGTATTAGAAAACAAAGATGTCTTAGTATGAGAAAAGTATGTTTTTTTTTAAAGTCTGTCAAGCAGTTTGGATGTGAAAATGGTTCCCCTTCTCTCATTTGAAGGTGGTGTGGTATCCCTTATGTTTATTGTGCCTTTAATCTATCTGAGACAGTTATGTTATAGTGTAGGAGGTTATGTGCGAATGACAGAAACCACCGACACATCTCAATAAACTGAACTTGCAATGTTACAGGTTTAAAGTGAGAAAGGGGTTTTTAAAAGGTGTTTTTTCTATCACAGGAACCCGCCCACAGCTCCAAGCAATCATACCAGCAACGATTCACTTCAGTTGCGTTGCATTTAATGGAAAATAAGATTTGGTATTACATAGATTTGTTTCAACCAAGACTTGAGATGATGGTGAAAGAATATGCTGAGCTGGTGCACCAAACACACCTTTAAACTTCTAATCAGTGATGTGACTATAAAAAGGGGAACTCACCGATGGAGGGAAGCTGCCTTTGTCTAAGTCCCACAGGAAGGAGGGAAGACTATATATATCTACTTGCATTTCTAACCTCTTTTAGAGATTAAAACATAAACAATTAAACAAAATGTCCAGTGATGGCACTTTAGAAACACTGATCAGTCTTAAAGTGGTTTTAAGGTGCTGAGTGTGAATTACAAAGTCCCTAATCGATGTCCCTGGGGACCTTTGTGCAAGTTGCTCTCTATCTCGTCATCTTTCTAGTGTGAACTCGCTGTGGCCAAAAAATACTTATGATACATAACGATTACAGAAACATTAAAGTGCCCATCCACTCTGAAATATGTTCTTTTTGTTCCTTAAAGCAGGAGTCCGGGACTTTTGTCTCCCCCTTCTTGCAGTGAGAGTAATTACAAAAACACTGTGGACACGTTTACATCATGGGCTGCGCTGTAGCCTACTCTGTCGCTACTGTTGACTCATTTCACTATTAGAATGTGATCATTTTGGTCTGATAACATTTGGAAATTCTAGATGAGCCACGCAATTCAATTATTTTATATCCATTTGAGTTAACAGAAGGCTTACAAAGTCTCTAGTTAGTGTGCACAGTATGCATTCATCTGGCCAGTGTGGAACAACTTTATTGTGTGCTAAATTGTTCTTTATACTGGAGTTCTGACCTTTTCATACATTTTGGTTTAACGCATAAACAGCTAATGCGGTTGGTGAGAGAGCAATATATAATTCTCTTTGTTTAGTCAGTAAGTTAGTGAGTTAGTGAGTTAGTGAGTTAGTGAGTTAGTTAGTTAGTTAGTTAGTTAGTTCGTTAGTTAGTTAGTTAGTTAGTTAGTTAGTTAGTTAGTTAGTTAGTTAGTTAGTTAGTTAGTTCGTTAGTTAGTTAGTTAGTTAGTTAGTTCGTTCGTTCGTTCGTTCGTTCGTTCGTTCGTTCGTTTAGTTTTAATTATTTCCTTGTGTGTTTTGAGAGTGCTTTTACTGGTGTTGATTTGTCTTCATGTTTTATTCAATAACCAAGGAAACTTGTTTAATATGAATTATTGCTAAGATACTGTGTTGAAAAAGTTATATATAATCAATTTTTGTTTTGTTTGTTTTTTAATTGTCTAAAAACTGCCTGTGTTTTGACAGTTGTTTACTGTTGTTGATATATTTATATTTGTGTTTTGTGGGTTCCCCTGGGAAGCTTGCTCATTGAATTATTGCTGAGAGGACTGATATTTTAGTTTTCTATGTGTGTGTTTTTGCTTCTTTGGTGTGTATTTAAATGTAGAAATATATACAATTATATATAAGAATTTATCTTTAAAAAATCAATTGTACATATATCATACTACCTGTTTTGAACCTCCATACTTAAATCTGACCATTAAAGAGAGCATACACATGGACTACATTCATATATTTACAATTTAATCAGATAA